>NW_019943254.1:173191-184627 GCF_002910315.2 Salvelinus sp. IW2-2015 | reverse complement strand
GAGGTTTAGGGTGCATCTCAATAGTCTGAACCCGAGGTTGAGGGTGCATCTCAATAGTCTGAACCCGAGGTTTAGGGTGCATCTCAATAGTCTGAGCTGACTCACTGTCACTATGTTCTGTTCTGTAATACTGATCTGAAAGAACTGGACGGGTGAAAACAAATACCATAATGCTTTGACCTGTCTGCTGTTCAGATCAGGGACAGTGAAAGAAAGGGAGGTAGAGGAAGCCACTTTAGACTATTGAGATGCACCCCATACAGTAGACCGCCTCGTTATGAGTCCTGTTGCTAGGACACAGGGAAGGGTGTGTGTTCAGTGTTTATTTCCCCACAGGATTACCAAGGAGCTGCTCTCACTGATGACTCTACTGTCTTGATGAAGAAACGGAGCCGCTTGATGACAGATTGGATCAAACTGAACCGGTCCACCCACACTGACAGCAGCGCCTCTTCAACCTCAGGAGGCTGAAGAAATTTGGCTTGGCACCAAAAACACTCACATGCCACTTTATATAATGTTTACATATCCTACATTACTCATGTCATATGTATCTACTGTACTCTATACCATCTATTGCATCTTGCCATTTTTATGTAATACATGTATCACTAGCCACTTTAAAAAATGCTACTTATATAATGATTACATATCCTACATTACTCATCTCATATGTATATACTGTACTCTATATAATCTACTGCATCTTGCCTATGCCGTTCAGTCATCGTTCATCCATATATTTATATGTACATATTCTTATTCATCCCTTTACACTTGTGTGTATTAGGTAGTTGTTATGAAATTGTTAGATTACTTGTTAGATATTACTGCACGGTCAGAACTAGAAGCACAAGCATTTCGCTACACTCACATTAACCATGTGTATGTGACAAATAACCATTGATTGGATCTTCCTCAAGAGGTCAAAGGGCAGGCTGTACCCTATCAGGCAGTACCATCCCAGGCAGTACCATCCCAGGCAGTACCATCCCAGGCAGTACCATCCCAGGCTGCTTCAGTGGCCCGGAAATCAGGAGCTAACCCAGACTCAGAAGTGGATATGTAAAGGGGGGGGGGGTTTACCATTGAGTCGTACCATGGCGGGGGGGGGGGTTACCATTGTAGTCTACCATGGGGGGGGGGGGTAACATTGTAGTCTACCATGGGGGGGGGGTTAATGCATTCGTTAGTCTACCATGGGGGGGGGGGTTGTACCATTGGTAGTCTACTCATGGGGGGGGGGGGGTTACCATTGTAGTCTTACCATGGGGAGGGGGGGGGTTACATTGTATCTACCATGGGGGGGGGGGGGTTTACCATTGTAGTGTTACCATGGGGGGGGGTTACCATTGTAGCCTACATGGGAGGGGTTATCCATTTGTAGCCTACCATGAGGGGAGGGGTTACAATTGTAGTCTACCCATGAGGGGGGGGCGGGGGTTACCATTGTAGCCTTACCATGAGGGCGAGGGTACCATTGTATACTACCATTGAGGGGGGGGTTACATTCGTGCCTACCATGAGAGGGGGTACCATTGTAGTCTACCATGAGGGGGGGGTTACCATTCTAGTCTACCATGGGGGGGTGTTACCATTGTAGCCTCATGGGGGGGGGGGGTTTACCATTGTAGCCTACCATGGGGGGTGTTTTACCATTTATTCTCCATAGGGGGGGATGTACCATTTTAGCCTACCATGGGGGTGTTTACCTTGTAGTCTACCATGGGGGGGGGTGGTACCATTGTAGGCTACCATGGGGGGGGTTACCATTGTAGCCTACCATGGGGGTGTTTACCATTGTAGCCTACCAAGGGGTTTTACATGTAGTCTACCATGGGGGGTTACCATTGTAGTCTACCACTGGGGGGGGGTTACCATTGTAGCCTACCATGGGGGTTACCATTTGTGGCTACCATGGGGGTGTTTACCATTGTAGCCTTACAAGGGGGGTTTTACCATTGTAGCCTACATGGGGGGGTGTTTACCATTGTAGCCTACCATGGGGGTGTTTACCATTGTAGCTTACCATGGGTGTTTACCATTGTGCCTACCGTGGGGTGGGGGGTGTTTCCATTGTAGACTACCATGGGGGGGTGGGGGGGGGGGGGGTGTTTACCATTGTATTCTACCATGGGGGGTGTTTACCATTGTAGCTTACCAAAGGGGTGTTACCATTGTAGCCTACCATGGGGGGTGTTACCATTGTAGCCTACCATGGGGGGGGTTACCATGTAGTCTACCATGGGGGGGGTGTTACCATTGTAGCCTACCATGGGGGGTTACCATTGTAGCCTACCATGGGGGGATGTTTACCATTGTAGCCTACCGTGGGGGTGGGGGGGTGTTACCATTGTAGACTACCAGGGGGGGGGGGGGGTTACCATTGAGACTACCATGGGGGGGGGGTGTTTGTCTACCATGGGCCACCACGCCTTCAGCAGGATTTACAGTGGGATTGATCTGTAATCTTTGTTTTGATCCATTGGTATGTTTCAGGTTTCAGTAGTCGAATCCTTTTGAAGTATTGTTGATTTGAACATTTTTCATTTTCAACTAAAATGCACGGGATTGGTTGAAAAGTGAGACTAAACTCACACTGAGTGTACTAAACATTAGGAACACTTTCCTAGTATTGAGTTGCACCCCACCTTTTAGTCCTCAGAACAGCCTCAATTCATCAGGGACATGGGACTCTACAAGGTGTTGAAAGCGTTCCACAGGGATGCTGGTCCATGTTGACTCCAATGCTTCCCACAGTTGTGTCAAGTTGGGTGGATGTCCTTTGGGTGGTGAACAATTCCTGATACACACGGGAAACTGTTGAGTCTGAAAAATACCCAGCAGCGTTGCAGTTTTTGACACAAACCGGGGCGCCTGGCACCTACTACCATACCCCGTTCAAAGGCACTTAAAATATTTTGTCTGTCCCATTCACCCTCTGAATGGCACACATTCCAACAAGTGACATCCATAAGGGTCCATATCTTTCACCTGGATTCACCTGGACAGTCTGTCATGGAAAGAGCAGGTGTTCTTAATGTTTTGTCTAGTCAGTGTACCTACCATGCATCATTTTGACAAGATGGGAGATACATACTGAATGTATCCTGTTTTTCATACTAAGATGGACCAAAAAATATGTGTTGCTTTTTAACATATTTGTTCATTGGTTTCACAGGAGTTGGTTGACTGAGTCGATTCATTGGTTTCACAGGAGTTGGTTGGTTGGGTCGATTCATTGGTTTCACAGGAGTTGGTTGGTTGGGTCGATTCATTGGTTTCACAGGAGTTGGTTGGTTGGGTCGATTCATTGGTTTCGCAGGAGTTGGTTGGTTGGGTCGATTCATTGGTTTTCAAATATGTCGATGCTGTTGATTTAAAAAATCACGTCCGGGTTGGAGCGAGCGGTCGCATTTGCGCTTTGGTCCGCAGGTAGTATAACTTTTCATTACATTTCATTACATTCAATTATAGTACAACGGTTTGATTTGTCTAATCTTAGCAATTTCTTCTTAGCTAGCTACATAGCCGTCTTTGTATCAAAAATAATTGCGTAATTATCGTATTACGTCGTCCTAACGCAGTCTACACTGCTATCTGCCCAGCAGCTAGCCAGCTAGCAAACGTCCACCGTCTACCGAATAGCAGCACTGTAGCAACTATTACACYCAACTGAACGACTTGATTAGTGTAGTGTTAGCTAGCTACATAGTTGTCTTTGCTGTCTTCATATCCAAGATAATTGTGTAGTTTAGAGTGTGTAGTTTTAGAGTGATTATCTTAATTTACCGAGGTTAGCTAGCCAGCTATYTGTCGTCCTTAACRTAGGAGACACTGCTAGCTAGCCAACAGCTAGCCAACGTCTACCGAATAGAACTTCCGCACTCAACAACCCGGTCGCATTCCGCTTCGCTCCACAGGTAGTATCACATTTTCATTTCATTTCATTACAGTACAACGGTTKGATTTGTTTGATCGTAGCTAGCTACACAGCTAGCTACATAGCCGTCTTTGTATCAAAGATAATTGTGTAGTCTAGAGCAATTTTCTAGGTTAGCTAGCCAGCTACTGTCGTTCTTTTAACGCAACGTAACGTAATCAACACTGCTAGCTAGCCAGCTAGCCCCCGAATAGCAGCACTGTAGAAACTATTACACTCAACGGAACGACTTGATTAGTGTAGTGTCAACAACGCAGCCACTGCCAGCTAGCCTACAAAGTCAACAACGCAGCCACTGCCAGCTAGCCTACTTCAGCAGTACTGTATCATCTTAATCATTCTAGTCAATAAGATTCTTGCTACGTAAGCTTAACTTTCTGAACAATTCGAGACGCGTAGTCCACTTGTCATTCCAATCTCCTTGCATTAGCTTAGTCTCTTCTGTAGCCGTCAACTATGTGTCTTCTATCCCTGTTCTCTCCTCTCTGCACAGACCATACAAACGCTCCACACCGCGTGGCCGCGGCCACCCTAATCTGGTTGGTCCCAGCACGCACGACCCACGTGGAGTTCCAGTCTCCGGTAGCCTCTGGAACTGCCGATCTGCGGCCAACAAGCAGAGTTCATCTCAGCCTATGCCTCCCTCCAGTCCCTCGACTTCTTGGCACTTGACGGGAAACATGGATCACCACAGATAACACTGCTACTCCTACTGCTCTCTCTTCGTCCGCCCACGTGTTCTCGCACACCCGAGAGCTTCTGGTCAGCGGGGTGGTGGCACCGGGATCCTCATCTCTCCCAAGTGGTCATTCTCTCTTTCTCCCCTTACCCATCTGTCTATCGCCTCCTTTGAATTCCATGCTGTCACAGTTACCAACCCTTTCAAGCTTAACATCCTTATCATTTATCGCCCTCCAGGTTCCCTCGGAGAGTTCATCAATGAGCTTGATGCCTTGATAAGCTCCTTTCCTGAGACGGCTCACCTCTACAGTCTGGGGCGACTTTAACCTCCCCACCGTCTACCCTTGGACTCATTCCTCTCTGCCTCCTTCTTTCCACTCCTCTCCTCTTTTGACCTCACCCTCTCACCTTCCCCCCTACTCACAAGGCAGGCAATACGCTCGACCTCATCTTTACTAGATGCTGTTCTTCACTAACCTCATTGCAACTCCCCTCCAAGTCTCCGACCACTACCTTGTATCCTTTCCCTCTCGCTCTCATCCAACACTTCCCACCACTGGCCCCTACTCGGATGGTATCGCGCCGTCCCAACCTTCGCTCCTCTCTCCCCCGCTACCCTCTCCTCTCATCCTATCATCTCTTCCCTCTGCTCAAACCTTCTCCAACCTATCTCCTGATTCTGCCTCCTCAAACCCTTCCTCTCCTCCCTTTCTGCATCCTTTGATTCTCTATGTCCCCTTATCCTCCAGGCCGGCTCGGTCCTCCCCTCCCGCTCCGTGGCTCGACGACTCATTGCGAGCTCACAGAACAGGGCTCCGGGCAGCCGAGCGGAAATGGAGAAAACTCGCCTCCTGCGGACCTGCATCCTTTCACTCCCTCCTCTCTACATTTTCCTCTCTGTCTCTTGCTGCTAAAGCCACTTTCTACCACTCTAAATTCCAAGCATCTGCCTCTAAACCCTAGGAAGCTCTTTCCACCTTCTCCTCCCTCCTGAATCCTCCTCCCCCTCCCCGCCCCCCCCCCCCCCTCCTCCCTCTCTGCAGATGACTTCGTCAACCATTTTGAAAAGAAGGCGACGACATCCGATCCTCCGTTTGCTAAGTCAAACGACACCGCTGGTTCTGCTCACACTGCCCTACCCTGTGCTCTGACCTCTTTCTCCCCTCTCTCTCCAGATGAAATCTCGCGTCTCTGTGACGGCCGGCCGCCCAACAACCTGCCCGCTTGGACCCTATCCCCTCCTCTCTTCTTGCAGACCATTTCCGGAGACCTTCTCTCCCTTACCTCACCTCGCTCATCAACTCATCCCTGACCGCTGGCTACGTCCCCTTCCGTCTTCAGAGGAGCGAGAGTTGCACCCCTTCTGAAAAAACCTTACACTCGATTCCTCCGATGTCAAACAACTACAGACCAGTTATCCCTTCTTTCTTTTCTCTCCAAAACCTCTTGAAGTGCCTTCCTTGCCAGCTCTCCCGCTATCTCTCTCAGAATGACCTTCTTGATCCAAATCAGTCAGTTTCAAGACTAGTCATTCAACTGAGACTGCTCTTTCTCTGTATCACGGAGGCGCTCCGCACTGCTAAAGCTAACTCTCTCTCCTCTGCCTCTCATCCTTCTAGACCTATCGGCTGCCTTCGATACTGTGAACCATCAGATCCTCCTCTCCACCCTCTCGAGTTGGGCATCTCCGGCGCGGCCCACGCTTGGATTGCGTCCTACCTGACAGGTCGCTCCTACCAGGTGGCGTGGCGAGAATCTGTCTCCTCACCACGTGCTCTCACCACTGGTTGTCCCCAGGGCTCTTGTTCTAGGCCCTCTCCTATTCTCGCTATACACCAAGTCACTTGGCTCTGTCATAACCTCACATGGTCTCTCCTATCATTGCTATGCAGACGACACACAACTAATCTTCTCCTTTCCCCTTCTGATGACCAGGTGGCGAATCGCATCTCTGCATGTCTGGCAGACATATCAGTGTGGATGACGGATCACCACCTCAAGCTGAACCTCGGCAAGACGGAGCTGCTCTTCCTCCCGGGGAAGGACTGCCCGTTCCATGGATCTCGCCATCACGGTTGACAACTCCATTGTGTCCTCCTCCCAGAGCGCTAAGAACCTTGGCGTGATCCTGGACAACACCCTGTCGTTCTCAACTAACATCAAGCGGTGGCCCGTTCCTTAGGTTCATGCTCTACAACATCCGCAGAGTACGACCCTGCCTCACACAGGAAGCGGCGCAGGTCCTAATCCAGGCACTTGTCATCTCCCGTCTGGATTACTGCAACTCGCTGTTGGCTGCGGCTCCCTGCCTGTGCCATTAAACCCCTACAACTCATCCAGAACGCCGCAGCCCGTCTGGTGTTCAACCTTCCCAAGTTCTCTCACGTCTCACCCCGCTCCTCCGCTCTCTCCACTGGCTTCCAGTTGAAGCTCGCATCCGCTACAAGACCATGGGCTTGCCTACGAAGCTGTGAGGGGAACGGGCACCTCAGTACCTCCAGGCTCTGATCAGGCCCTACACCCAAACAAGGGCACTGCGTTCATCCACCTCTGGCCTGCTCCCTCCCTACCACTGAGGAAGTACAGTTCCCGCTCAGCCCAGTCAAAACTGTTCGCTGCTCTGGCCCCCAATGGTGGAACAAACTCCCTCACGACGCGCAGGACAGCGGAGTCAATCACCACCTTCCGGAGACACCTGAAACCCCACCTCTTTAAGGAATACCTAGGATAGGATAATAATCCTTCTCACCCCCCCCCCCCCCCCCCCCCCCCCCCCTTAAAAGATTTAGATGCACTATTGTAAAGTGGCTGTTCCACTGGATGTCATAAGGTGAATGCACCCAATTTGTAAGTCGCTCTGGATAAGAGCGTCTGCTAAATGACTTAAATGTAAATGTAAATGTTAAAAGAGTAAGAATAGATCCAATGTCAAACCTGAAATATAAGCTTGTTTACTCCATTGTTTGTTAAAAATATAATTGTACAAATACATTGTCAGTTAGTTGCATAAATAATTATGATTACTGAATGTTACATGAAATGTAAATATGAAATATCAAAACCAAATGGAAACCCATTTGTTAATAAAAATGTTTTGGCAATAATTCACTTCAGGGTGAGGCATGGAATAATAAAATTATATATTTAGTCGTTTGAGGTGATTTGAGTCAAGCTTCTTCAGTAGTTAGAAAACAAGACAATTAGCACTTGAATGTTGTAAATAAATACTGTTGTAAATAAATACTGTAGTAAATAAATACTGATGTAAATAAATACTGTTGTAAATAAATACTGTTGTAAATAAATACTGTTGTAAATAAATACTGTTGTAAATAAATACTGTAGTAAATAAATACTGTTGTTGTAAATAAATACTGTTGTTGTAAATAAATACTGTTGTAAATCAATACTGTTGTAAATAAACACTGTGTATGAATACTGGAGTGATGTATGATTTTTCTATGTGGTCAACTGTGAAATGTTTCCACAAATATTATCATTTCAGCTCTTACTGCAGGACTTTGACTGTGAGAAATCACCTCACCAGTCACTCGATTGTGTATATTACACATTCATATTGCACTGTAACAGCCTAACCTATGGCATGTTGAACCCATGACATGTGGTATTAGCCTACCTCCGTGTACCCGTTTGAATCACTTTCAATTGGGGACTTTTATTTTGAAAGCGAACCGCAAAATTCCACTATTGTCGCTAATCCTTATTGGGGATAGCTTCACACAGGTCCATGACTTCGTTTATGTGATCGGGGATTTCTATTGGAGAAGCAGCTTTTTTGTTGTATATCTTTAGATTAGATTACAGAGTTTAATAGTCACATGTACAAGGTTACAGATGTAATTACAGGGTACAGTGACATTTCTTGAGAGCTGAACTCCAACAACGCAGGACAAAGTGAAACAAAACATGAATAGATAATACAAATATAAATAATGAGCTATTAACAACTGTGCAGTGATAAATGTCCATTTTGGGTTGGGGAGCAGGGTAAAAGTATTGTCTTTGTTATTAGGCTTCTGATTTTATACCATAGATATTACATAGCAATAGTGCATGAACTCTTATCTACTGTTATTATGTCATACAACTATAGACAATCAATGACCGATACTTAATGTGACTGATTTCCACACATCATTAGTGTAGATTGTAAAACAAGCTCTTCTATAGAGACTTCGGATCCCTTGTTGTGTTCTACACAGCTGTGATTTTGTGGACTGGCATTCAAAGGAAGATGGGTTTATAATGACACAATAAGAAGTTCGACCAGTTCACTTGTTTTTCGACACAGTTTTACCGCACCACGTCACTGTAGGCCTATCCCATCGGGCAAAGATATCATTAAAACTTCTAGTTCCGTCTTTATATTTGGTTGAGTTGAGTTATCAACAACCTGAAATCAACAAAACATGGCACCAGATAATTGGATTTAGATTTTTTTAAATTGGGTAAAAAAAAATGACAATTCGTTTACCGCGATAACTTTTTTTGCAAATCCAATACATTTTCGTCATCACATAGAATCGTTTTTTTTTATGACGTGGCAACAACGTTGGTTCAACAAGTTTATGACCAGTGGGACGTTATTTGGGCTTGTACAGAAATCCAAGGACAGGCCTGCAGTTTTTCTATTGGTGTGTTATAAACATGTAGGCGGATCTTGCCGAGCACCTCTGGTCAAAAACAAGTAACGTGTACTGTACCAACTGGAGGACGAGCGGAGTTGTTTTAAAAAATACTACTAATTTACTATTATTTAAAAATGAGAAGAATTACTGCTACAAATGGACGGGTTTAGATAGCATCCAAAGCGCTCTATGTTGATCCGGTAAGTGATGAATACTGCGAATCAATCAATCATCAGATTCAGATATGAATCAATACCTCAATTCGTTCGTACCCTTGCACATCGACTCGGTACTGGTACCACGTGTATATATCTACGTTATCATTACTCATGACTTATTGTATTATTACGTGTTATTACTTTTCTATCATTTCTCTTATGTTGTTTCTCTCTGCGTTGCTGGGTAGAGCCCGTAAGTAAGCGTTTCACTGTTAGTCTACTACACCTGTTGTTTACGAAGCATGTGACGAATACAATTAGATTTGATGTCATCCCGAGTCAAGATGTTTAGTCCAGGGTAAGCATAATGTTTTGGAACGGGACTACTGTACTAGTTTACTCTTGGTCTATCCTATTCAAAAGCTATGTGGAACGTCTTGTCAACAATGCAGCCGAAGTTACGCACTGGCCCGGTTAGTTTCTTTTGAAGGCAATCTTGAGTATGTTGCCCGCCCAGACAGACCAGTAAGAGGTATAGTAGACTAGAGTAGAGACCAGTGTGTTGTAAACAACATTAGCTTGAGCAACAATAGTGGAATCCGCGTTTCGCCGTAAAACAAAATAAGTCCCCCTTTGGAACTAATGCGAACTGATAAATTGTGTAATCATGCCACAATTGTACTTGGTAATACTAAACAATGTTGGAATGGTATTATATAAATGCAACAAAATACAATAATTAGTTAATTTGACACAAAAATAAAAAATGGTTGAAATCACACTGGATGTCTAAACTTCAGAATTGCAATGGGGACATACTTATATTGCAATATACAGCCTTACAAATATTACCGTAGTAGCTCTTATTGCGGGACTTTAACCGTGGGAAATCACCTCACAATTCAGTCTATTGTGCGTATTCATACATTCATATTGCAATGTACAACCTTACCTATGGATCTTGGGTCCTCCCCCTCAAGCTACCATGCTTTTGTTTTCTCCCACATGAACTATAACTTTGGTCTTTCATACTGTATTTAGAGAGTAGTCTTGTTCTGCTTTGAAGTAACTGTACCGTCACGTTAGTCAAGGCATCTGTTGGCTTTGCTTTGAGAATGATATTGAAGCCTACAGAACCTAGAACAGGCTAATGTGTGGTGGATAAGTATGTGTCTGGTACTTTTTGTGAGTGAGTTTTTTTAAAATCTGGTCAGTTCTTATTAATTCAGTCGCACCATATAAATATTAAGCCGGTGAACGGAAACACATCACATGTTTTCCAATTAAGTTCCACCTATTTTTTTTTTTTTTTTTTTTCAGCCTACTCAGTGACACCCACAGATTACAATTCGAAAGACTTTACACAAATACTAGTGTCGTGGATTTTATTGTGGAGCTTTAGCTGGAGGAAAACCTGCATTAACAGCTACAACCATACAGGTTTATTCTGGGGAGAGGTACTGGCTATTACCAGCTTATACTGTAAATATAACCGTCATTACCGGCCGGTCTATAACCCGTTAGACACATTTTCTGTTGTGATTTATTTGATGTTGTACACATTTGCAGTTAACCGCTGAAATGCAGTATACAGACAACATGCAAAAAGGAGATTTAGATGGGAGAAAATTAAGTGCGATCAAGGCCGTCTCTAGTCAGCCTCAAATAACCATCCTATAACCTATAATAACCATCCTATAACCTATAATAACCATCCTATAACCTATAATAACATCCTATAACCTATATATAAATATTCCCTGTAGATGGGATAGCTGACAATGTCAGGAAAAAGATGGGTGCAGAAGGCTGTGTGTTGTCCTGGATGGCCCGAAGGCTGTGTGTTGTTCTGGATGGCCCGAAGGTTGTGTGTTGTTCTGGATGGCCCGAAGGTTGTGTGTTGTTCTGGATGGCCCGAAGGTTGTGTGTTGTTCTGGATGGCCCGAAGGCTGTGTGTTGTCCTGGATGGCCCGAAGGCTGTGTGTTGTTCTGGATGGCCCGAAGG
>NW_019943254.1:154732-173166 GCF_002910315.2 Salvelinus sp. IW2-2015 | reverse complement strand
TTGTGTGTTGTTCTGGATGGCGCGAGCTGTGTTCCGAGGGGAAGGCTTTTGTGTGTTGTTTCTGGATGGCCCGAAGGGTCTGTGTCGAGGCCCGAGGTTGTGTTTCTGATTGGCACCGAAGGCTGTGTGTTGTCTCGGTATGGCCCGAAGGTGTTGTGTTGTTCTGGATGGCCCGAAGGTTGTTCGTATGCTTGTGTTTCTGGATGGCCCGAAGGTTGTGTGTATGTTCTGGATGGGCCCGAGGCTGTAGTGTTGTTTCTGGATGGCCGAAGGTTGTGTGTTGTCTGGATGGCCGAAGTGTGTTGTGTGTTCTGGAATGGCCCGAAGGCTGTTGCATGAAGTTGTGTTTTTCTGGGATGGCCCGAAGGTGTAAAGCCGTGTGTGTGTCATGTATGGCCCCGAAAGGCTGTGTGTGTTCTGGTGGCGCCCGAAGGCTGTGTGTTGGTTCTCTGGATGGCCGAACGGCGTGGTTCTATGAGCTGTGTGTTGTTCTGGATGGCCCGAAAGGGCTTGTGTGTTGTCCTGGATGGCCTCCGATAACTCAGCAGCAACGACACAAACTACTGTGGTGAATATCGTAAGTGGGTCGTTTCAGCTCATTTGATCTTGTTTTGATACCATGTTTATGTTTTCGAGGTTGAATATGTTTAGACTGATGTCCACGTCATTTACGGTATGTAAATTAGGATATTTCTGTATTAATTTCAATAATGTGCTAGTTAGACACATTTGTTTCACTTTGTCATCTAATGGGGTATTGTGACTGTATTGATTGGGGTATAGTGTGATGTCATCTATGGGATATTGGTGATGTCTCATTGATGGGGGTATTGTGTATGTGATCGATGGGGTATTGTCTTGTGTTGCATATCCAATGTTTGAATTCAGGCTGTATACACCAACACAATGTGGATCAAGTTCAAGAGGGTCATGAATACTTTCTTTCTGAACCAGCCCTGTATATAGTTAAATGCTCGTACAATCTGTCTTCTTCAGCTGGAAGACTCACAGTTCTATAAATATGTTATTGCCAGCAAGAAAGTATGGTCGTCGGGCCTCATCTCCTCTGCACAGAATGGTGTCCAACAATAAAACGTTGTGCCTGATTTCTGAAACTCAATACTCAGCCCTGAAGGCACCCCTTGTACGTATTGAAGGCCTTATTCGCACGGGCATATGGTTGGATACTTTTGCGAGGCTGGGGGAAACGTGACGTTGGGGAAAGTGCGTTCTGACTCAGCGTACGTCCATCTGGTGGTGTGTTGGATGATTGATTGACTGATTGATGATGATGTATATGTTCATCCTCCTCTCGCTCTCTCCCCTCCTTTGTCCTCCCCCCAGACTCAGTAGGAGGTGGATGATCCCCAGCTGAGATGTGCCCCTCCGCCACCCTGCCCCTGTCTCCACAAAAGAGACAAGCTCCCTTACCCGAGCATTGACTCTGACCCGTCCCACCATCGGAACTCTGGAATTAATTGTCCCACGCCTGAAGGCGACCGCCCCCTACACTCGCACAGGTACTGCAGTCGGCACACACACACAACACACACACACACACACACACACACAACACACAACACACACCACACACACACACACACCACAGACACACACACATCAACACACACACACACTATAAACTACAACACAAACACCCGCTCAACAGCCTCACTCACACAACACAAGCACAAACATACAAACAACAACACGTAACATATGTACCTCATATTACTGCTCAACTACCAATACCTCGTATCTGGTTATTTTCCTGTGCTCTTTAATTATTTGTTACTTTTATTTTTTAGAATTGTTTTACAACACATATGTTTTTTCTTTCAAACATAGCATTGTTGGTTAGCACTTGTAAAGTAAGCGTGTATGTCCCCCAGCGCTGGGCATCGTTTCCAGCGCTGTCGGTGGTAGTGCACAATTTCACTTGAGTCACTGATGTATCCCAGGTCTGTGAGGTCTACTACACTGCTATTTATATTCAGCATTTCACTGTGATACCTAACCGGTTTCCATTCACTGTTAGTCTAACAGCTTGTATTCAGCATTTCATCTGTGAGGGTCTCTACACCTGTTGTATTCAGCATTTCACTGTGAGGTGTGCTACTACACCTGTTGTAGCTCAGCATTCACTGTAAAGGTCTACCTACCACTGTTGTATTCAGCATTTCACTGTAGTCTACTACAGCTCCTGTGTATTTTCAGCATTTCACTCGTTGAGGTCTACTACCACCTGCTGTATTCAGCATCTTCACTGTAAAGTCTACTACTGTCCTGTTGTATTCAACAGCAATGTCCATCACTGTGGATACACTGTGTATGTCACTCAAACGTGGTAGGTTCTACCACCTGTTGTATTCAGCATTCCTACTGTCTGAGGCCACTCCACCTCGTATTGCAATTCACGCCCGTGAGTACTACTACACCTGTGTATGTCAGCATTTATGTACGAGCTACTCGTGTATTAGATTCGTGGCTCACTACAACGTTTCGGCATTCACTGTAGGCTTACTAGCTTTGTTTCATTTTCATGTCATGTAGTTCTATACACCTGTTCCGTTATATCTTTTGCCTCTATCACATGTTGATTGCATGAGCGTAGCTCTCTGATCTACCCTGTTGTATTCAGCTTTCACTGGTTGAGGGTCTACTACACCCTGTTGTATTCAGCATTTCACTGTAAGGTTCCTACTACTTCCTGTTGTATTCAGCATTGCACTGTGAGGTCTACTAACACCTGTTGTCATTCGAGCGATTTCAGCTGTAAGGTCTACTACACCTGTTTGTATTCACATGCACTGTAAGGTCTATATCTACACTGTGTGTTGTTCTGGATGGCCCGAAGGCTGTGTGTTGTTCTGGATGGCCCGAAGGCTGTGTGTTGTTCTGGATGGCCCGAAGGCTGTGTGTTGTCCTGGATGGCCCCGATAACTAGCAGCAACGACAACAAACTACCATGTGGTGAATCGTAAGTGGCTCGTTTCAGCTCATTTGATCTTGTTCTTGATACCATGTCTTGTTTCGAGGTGTTTTGACTGATGTCACGTCATTTACGTATGTAAATTAGATATTTCTGTATTTAATTTTCAATAATTCTAGGAACATGTTTTCACTTTGTCATTATGGGGTATTGTGATGTCATTATGGGGTATTGTGATGTCATTATGGGGTATTGTGATGTCATGATGGGGTATTGTGATGTCATGATGGGGTATTGTGTGTAGAATCCATTTTGAATTCAGGCTGTAACACAACACAATGTGGAATAAGTCAAGAGGGTCTGAATACTTTCTTGAAGCCACTGTATATAGTTAAATGCTCGTAATCGTCTTCTTCAGCCTGAAGACTACAGTTCTATAAATATGATTGCCAGCAGAATAGATGGTCGTCGGCCTCATTTCTGCACAGAATGGTGTCAAAATAAAACGTTGTGCCTGATTTCTGAAACTCAATACTCAGCCTGAAGGGACACCCCTTGCGTAATTGAAGGCCTTTTTCGGCGGCGCAATGGTTGGAACTTTTGCGGAGGGCGGGAAACGTGAGTTGGGGGAAGTGGTTCTGCAGCGTGACGTCCATCTGTCTGTTGATGATGATGATGATGATGATGATGTTATATGTTCATCCTCCTCTCCTCTCTCCCCCCTTCCTCCCTCCCCAGACTCAGTAGGAGGTGATGAATCCCCCAGCTGAGATGTCCCCTCCCACCGCCCCTGTCTCCACAGAGACACAGAGCATGACCTCTGACCCGTCCCACCTCGGAACTCTGGGAATTAATGTCCGCCTGAAGGCAGCCCCACCTAACACCACAGGTACTGAGTCGCACACACACACACACACACACACACACACACAACACAACCACACACACACCCACACACACACACACACACAAACACACACAAACACACACACCACATCACACAACAACACACACACACAACACACCGCACTAAACCAAACAGCGCTCAACAGCTCACCACAACACAACACAAACCATACAAACAAAACACGTACATATTACCTCATATTACTTGCTCAACTACAATACCTCGCTATCTGTTATTTTCCTGTGCTCTTTTAATTTAATTTGTTACTTTTATTTTTTAGAATATTGTTTACTAACACATATTTTTTCTTAAACTGCATTGTTGGTTAGCCACTTGTAAGTAAGCATGTCATGTGCATGGCTCTCGGCAATCGTGTTCAAGCGCTATCAGCAGTGGGTCTAGCCTGTTTCAGCAATTTCACTGTGAGGTCTACTACACCTGATAGTTTATTCGCATTTCACTGTGAGGTCTACTACACCTGTTTTTATTCAGCATTTCACTGTAGGTCTTACGATGCTGTATTCAGCATTTCACTGTAGGTCTACTACACCTGTTGTATTCAGCATTTCACTGTATGTGAGGTCTACTACACCTGTTGTATCAGCATTCACTGTAAGGTCTACTACACCTGTTGTATTCAGCATTTCACTGTGTCTACTACACCTGTTGTATTCAGCATTTCACTGTGAGGTCTACTACACCTGTGTATTCAGCATTTCACTGTAGGTCTACTACTCCTGTTGTATTCAGCATTCACTGTGAGGTCTACTACACCTGTTGTATTCAGCATTTCACTGTGAGGTCTACTACACCTGTTGTATTCAGCATTTTCACTGTGAGGTCCACTACACCCTGCTGTATTCGGCAATTTCATTCCCTGCTGAGGTACTACTACACCATGTGTATTTCAAGCATATTCACTGTACGTAGGTTCTACCTCACTGTTGTATTCAGCATTTCACTGTGAGGCTCTACTACAACTGTTTGTATTCGCATTTCACTGTAAGGCTACTACTCCTGTTGTATTCAGCATCATGTCACTGTGAGTCTACTACACCTGTCCTTTGTATTCATCATTTCACTGTATGTCTAACTACACCTGTTGTATTCGCATGAGCAGTGAGGTCTACTACACCTTTGTATTCAGCATTTCACTGTTGAGGTCTACTACACCTGTTGTATTCAGCATTTCACTTGAGGTCTACTACACCTGTTGTATTCAGCATTTCACTGTGAGGTCTACTACACCTGGTATTAGCATTTACTTGAGCGTTATCACTTGTATTTCAGCTGTAGAGGTCTACTACACCTGTTGTATTCAGCATTTCAGCACATGTGACAAATAACATTTGATTTGATTTGACACACGGTTAAAGTAGTGCACTATAAATAGGGAATAGGGGGCCATAGGGCTCTGGTCTAAAGTAGTGCACTATATAGGGAATAGGGTGTCATAGGGCTCTGGTCTAGAGTAGTGTACTATATAGGGAATAGGGTGCCATAGGGCCCTGGTCTAAAGTAGTGTACTATTAGGGAATAGGGTTCTATAGGGCTCTGGTCTAAAGTAGTGCACTATATAGGCAATAAGGTGCCATTTGGGACATACAGCCAGTGCCTTCAGAAAGTATTCACACCCGTTCATTTTTTCACATGTTGTTGTTGTTGTTTGTTACAGGCTGAATGTTGTGGTACGGGCCTACACACCACACCCCATCATGTCACATTTTTTAATGAATTTCTACAAATTAACAAAAAATAAAAAGCTGAAATGTTTTGAGTCAGTAAGTATTCAACCCCTTTGTTATGTCAAGCCTTAATAAGTTCAGAAGTAAAAAAAATAAGCTTAATAAGTCACATATTAAGTTGCCTGGACTCACTCTGTGTGCAATAATAAGTGTTTAACATGATTTTTGAATGACTAACTCATCTCTGTACTCCAACACTTACAATTATCTGTAAGGTCTCTCAGTCGAGCAGTGAATTTCACAACACAGATTCAACCACAAAGACCAGGGAGGTTTTCCAATGCCTCACAAAGAAGGGCACCTGTTGGTAGCAGACATTTAATATCCCTTTGAGCATGGTGAAGTTATTAATTACACTTTGGATGGTGTATCAATACACCCAGTCACAACAAAGATACAGGAAGGAAACCTCTTAGGGATTTAAAACAGTTACAGAGTTTAAAGGCTGTGATAGGAGAAAACTGAGGATGGATCAACAACACTGTAGTTACTCCACAATATTAACCTAAATGACAGAGTGAAAAGCAGGAAGACTGTACAGAATAAATATATTCCAAAATATTTTTGTTTGCAACACGGGCACTAAAGTAATACAAAGAAATAGAATGGAGCTAAGAACAGGTTAAATCCTCGAGGAAAACCTGGTTCAGTCTGATATCCACCAGACACTGGGAGATCAGTTCACCTTTCAGCAGGACAATAACCTAAAACACAAGGCCAAATCTACACTGGAGTTACTTACCAAGACAACATTAACTATTCCTTAGTGGCAGCTTACAGTTTTGACTTAAATCATCTTGAAAATCTATGACAAGACTTCAAAATGGTTGTCTAGCAATGATCAACAACCAACTTGGCAGAGCTTGAAGAATTGAAAAACTTATAATGTGCAAATATTGTACAGTCCAGGTGTGCAAAGCTCTTAGAGACTTACCCAGAAACACTCACAGCTGTAATCACTCTTAGAGACTTTCCCAGAAAGACTCACAGCTGTAATCGCTCTTAGAGACTTACCCAGAAAGACTCACAGCTGTAATCACTCTTAGAGACTTACCCAGAAAGACTCACAGCTGTAATCACTCTTAGAGACTTACCCAGATAGACTCACGGCTGTAATCACTGCCAAAGGTGATTCTAACATGTATTGACTCAGGGGTGTGAATATTTTGTGTAGACTGTTGATGAAAAATAACAATTTAATCAATTTTAATCCCACTTGTCAACAAAATGTGGGACAAAACCATGCCAAACTATGGAGTTTGATTAACAAAATAAATACACATAAATATACTATGTGGTTTCTATGGTAAGAACAACAGTTTCCCAAACCTCTCCTCAGTGTGTGTGTCACGCCCTGACCTTAAATATCTCTGTTTTCTATATATTTTGGTTAGGTCAGGGTGTGACTAGGGTGGGTACTCTAGTGTTGTATGTCTAGGGTTGTTGTAGACCTAGGGGTTTTGTATTTCTATGTTGGCCTGATATGGTTCCCAATCAGAGACAGCTGTTTATCGTTATCTCTGATTGGGGATCATATTTAGGCAGCCCTGTTTCTCACTTTCTGTTGTGGGATCTTGTCTATGTGTAGTTGCCTGTCAGCACTCGTTTGTATAGCTTCACGTTTTGTTTTGTTAGTTTTGTTCAGTATTCATTCTTTAAATAAATAAGAATGTACGCATACCACGCTGCGCCTTGGTCCGATCCTTATAACGAACGTGACAGTGTGTGTGTGTGTGTGTGTGTGTGTGTGTGTGTGTGTTGTGTGTGTGTGTGTGTGTGTGTGTGTGTGTGTGTGGTGTGTGGTGTGTGTGTGTGTGTGTGTGTGTGTGTGTGTGTGTGTGTGTGTGTGTGTGTTGTGTGTGTGTAACCATATCAGGGAGTGGTTTGTGTATCAGTTAGCGTGTTATCCGGTGTTCTCTCTCGCCCTGCCTGGCACAGGTGATAGTGCTATCACACCACACACACACAACACACACATCACACACACACACAAACACACACACACACAACACACACACACACACACACACACACACAACACCACACACACACACACACACACACACACCACACACACACACACAACATTTCCACTTCCAGGAAGAGCTGAATTGCTAGGTCTTGGAACAGTGTATTAGTTCTGTGTGTTTACCGTATGCCTGTTAACCCTTCCTATGTGTGTGTGTGTACTTATGGCCCAGTTAACACCTTCCCTACTGTGTCGGTAAGACGGCTTTAGTCCAGGAATTTGGGGAGGGGAATTTTACATGAATAACACATGAAGAGGAATGTACCAGAATACCCTTTTGCAAGCCGTGTCAAACCTGCCCTCGGTGACCCCAGACATGACAACCTGTCTCGGTGACCCAGACGTGTCAAACCTGTCCTCGTGACCCAGATGTGTCAAACCTGTCCTCGGTGACCCCAGAATGTCAAACCTTCCTCGGTGACCCCAGACATGACAAACCTGTCCTCGGTGACCCCAGACGTGTCAAACCTCTCTCGGTGACCCCAGACATGTCCAAACCTGTCCTCGGTGACCCCAGACATGACAAACCTGTCCTCGGTGACCAAGACGTGTCAACCTGTCCCGGTGACCCCAGATGTGTCAAACCTGTCCTCGGTGACCCCAGATATGACAAACCTCTCCTCAGCCCCAGACATCTAAAACCTCTCCTCAGGACCCCAGACATGTCACACCTCCCTCAGGACCCCAGAACGTGTCAAACCTCTCCTCTGGACCCCAGACACGTCAAACTCTCCTCAAGACCCCAACTTGACAAACCTCTCTCAGGACCCCAGACATGACAAACCTCCTCAGGACCCCAGACACGTCAAATCCTCTCCTCAGGACCCCCAGACGTGTCAACTCTCCTCAGGACCTCCAGATGTGTCAAACCTCTCCTCAGGACCCCCAGACACGTCAAACCTCTCCTCAGGACCCAGACACGTCAAACCTCTCCTCAGACCCCCAGACGTGTCAAACCTCTCCTCAGGACCTCCAGACGTGTCAAACCTCTCCTCAGGACCCCAGACACGTCAAACCTCTCCTCAGGACCCCAGACACGTCAAACCTCTCCTCTGGACCCCCAGACACGTCAAACCTCTCCTCAGGACCCCAGGACCCTCATGACAGAAACCTCTCCTCAGACCTCCAGACATGACTAATCTCTCAGACAGAATGACAACACTCTCCCAGGATCCAACGACAAAACTCTCTCAGGACCTCCAGACACGTCAAACCTCTCCTCAGGATCCCAGACATCTCAAACCTCTCCTCAGGACCTCCAGACACGTCAAACCTCTCCTCAGGCCCCAGACGTGTCAAACCTCTCCTCAGGACCCCAACGTGTCAAACCTCTCCTCAGACCCCAGACATCTCAAACACTCTCTCAGGACCCCAGACTATCAAACCTCTCCTCAGGACCCCAGACGTGTCAACCTCTCCTCTGGGACCCAGACGTGTCAAACCTCTCCTCGGTGACCCCAGGACGTGTCAAACCTCTCCTCAGGACCCCAGACGTGTCAAACTCTCCTCAGGACCCCAGACGTGTCAAACCTCTCCTCAGGACCCCAGACATGTCACACCTCTCCTCAGGACCTCCAGACATCTCAAATCTCTCCTCAGGACCCCAGACATCTCAAACCTCTCCTCAGGACCCCAGACATGTCAAACCTCTCCTCAGGACCCCCAGATGTTTCAAACCTCTCCTCAGGACTCCAGACATCTCAAACCTCTCCTCAGGACCCCCAGACACGTCAAACCTCTCCTCAGGATCCCCAGACATGACAAACTCTCCTCAGGACCCAGATGTTTTCAAACCTGTCCTCAGTTGTAGGCCCTGAGCTATGCATATCCATATGAATGTTTGAAAAACCCTGTCTCAGCAGACTCTCCTGGATAAATAAGCCATATAAACTCTGAAAAAAAGAAACATCCTCTCACTGTCAACTGCGTTTATTTTCAGCAAACTTAACATGTGTAAATATTTGTATGAACATAATAAGATTCAACAACTGAGACATAAACTGAACAAGTCCACAGACATGTGACTAACAGAATGGAATAATGTGTCCCTGAACAAAGGGGGGGGGTCAAAATCAAAAGTAACAGTCAGTATCTGGTGTGCCACCAGCTGCATTAAACACTGCAGTGCATCTCCTCCTCATGGACTGCACCAGATTTGCCAGTTCTTGCTGTGAGATGTGTACCCCACTCTTCCACCAAGGCACCTGCAGGTTCCCAAACATTTCTGGGGAAATGGCCCTAGCCCTCACCCTCCGATCCAACAGGTCCCAGGCGTGCTCAATGGGATTGAGATCCGGGCTCTTCGCTGCCATGGCAGAACACTGACATTCCTGTCGTTGCAGGAAATCACACACAGAACGAGCAGTATGGCTGATGGCGTTGTCATGCTGGAGGGTCATGTCAGGATGAGCCTGCCGGAAGGGTACCACATGAGGGAGGAGGATGTCTTCCCTGTAATGCACAGCGTTGAGATTGCCTGCAATGACAACAAGCTCAGTCCGATGATGCTGTGACACACCGCCCCAGACCATGACGGACCCTCCACCTCCAAATCGATCCCGCTCCAGAGTACAGGTCTCGGTGTAACGCTCATTCCTTTGACGATAAACTCAAATCCGACCATCACCCCTGGTGAGACAAAACCGCGACTCATTAGTGAAGAGCACTTTTTGCCAGTCCTGTCTGGTCCAGTGACAGTGGGTATGTTCCCATAGGCGACTTTGTTGCCGGTGATGTCTGGTGAGGACCTGCCTTACAACAGGCCTACAAGCCCTCAGTCCAGTCTCTCTCAGTCTATTGCGGACAGTCTGAGCACTGATGGAGGGATTGTGTGTTCCTGGTGTAACTCGGGCAGTTGTTGTTGCCATCCTGTACCTGTCCTGCAGGTGTGATGTTGTTACACATGGTCTGCCACTGCAAGGACGATCAGCTGTCCGTCCCATCTCCCTGTAGCGCTGTCTTAGGCGTCTCACAGTACGGACATTGCAATTTATTGCCCTGGCCACATAAGGCACGTTCACGCAGATGAGCAGGTACCCTGGGCATCTTTCTTTGGATGTTTTTCCGAGTCAGTAGAAAGGCCTCTTTAGTGTCCTAAGTTTTCATAACTGTGACCTTACTTGCCATTCCGTCTGTAAGCTGTTAGTGTCTTAACGATCGTTCCACAGGTGCATGTTCATTAATTGTGTTTAAACCCTTTACAATGAAGATCTGTGAAGTTATTTGGATTTTTACGAATTATCTTTGAAAGACAGGGTCGTGTTAAAGGGACGTTTATTTTTTTGCTGAGTTTACATGTCTCAGTGGACTCTCCTGGCTAAATAAACCATATAAATGAATGACGTGATGTTTTGATACACAACAGAATGTTTATACCCAATAATAGTGACTGCTGAATAATTTTTTTCTCATGTTTTTTGCTCTTTAATTAAATATTGTTTAATTTCTCCTTTCTCTCTCCCCCCCTCCCCTCCAGGTTGTACCTGGCTGGTTGTCCTAGCAGCGATAGCTGCATCTCTCAGTGGCTTGATGTTGGGTTATGAATTAGGCCTGACCTCCGGGGTCCTGCTCCAGCTAAGGGGTATCCTCTCTCTGTCATGCCGGGAACAGGAGCTCCTGGTGGGGTCTCTGCTGCTGGGCTGTCTGGTGATCTCCATTGCTGGAGGCTGGGGCCTGGACCGCTACGGACGCCGCTGGTCCATGCTTCTGTCCGGAGGCCTGGTGGCTGGGGGCACCTTGCTACTACTGCTCCCGGCCTCGCTCACCACGCTGTCGCTCGGCCGCGCCGTGGTCGGCATGGGGACAGCGTTGTCGGGTACGGCGGCGTGCATGTACATAGCGGAGATTGCGCCACGGGAGCGCCGCGGGTTGTTAGTGACGCTGTACGAGCTGATGGTGGTTGTCGGGGTATTGCTAGGTTTCGGGTGTAGCTACGCATTCTCTGCGCTGCCTAATGGGTGGAGATACACCTTCGGACTTGTCCTCCCGCCAGCCGTTCTACAGGCCGCTGCCCTCGTCCTCCTCCCACCCAGCCCGCGCTTCCTAGTCGCCAGGGGCGACTCGGAGCGGGCCAAGGAGGTGCTGGTCCGTCTGAGGGGCGTGGCCAGCAGGGAGACCGTGGAGGAGGAGCTACGGGGCATCCAGGCGGGGCTTAAGGAGGAAGCGGAGCATGGTTTCCGAGAGCTGTTCAGCGACAAGGCTAACCTGCGCCGGCGGTTGCTAACGGGCGTGGCTCTAGTGTTCCTGCAGCAGACTACGGGTCAGCCCAACCTCCTCTCTTACGCCTCGCCGCTACTACGCAGCGTGGGTTTCCATAGCGACGCCGCCGCCAACCTGGCCTCTACGGGCTTCGGCGTAGTGAAAGTGGTGGGGACGGTTCCTGCCGTCCTATTGGTCGACAGGGTCGGGCCCAAGAGCTTCCTGTGTGTCGGTGCGGTCGCCATGGGGATGGCGCTGGTGACACTGGGGGCGGTGACCTTGCAGAGCCACACCCATCTCACCAGCCTATGCCAGAGCCCTGTGGGGCTGAACCACACCTACCAGGGGCAGGACTTAAACACTCCTTCCTTCGGATTGAACTATAGCTCTTTTAAATTAATCACGCCCCCTCCTGGTGAGAGCCAATGGAATGGCAGTGACTCTGCGGAGGCTCTGGGGACTAAGAGAGAGGATGCTGGGATGGGGTCAGGGGTTAGCGGTCGGGGTCACGTGAAGTGGATCTCACTTGTCAGCCTCCTGGTGTATGTAGCTGCTTTCTCCTTCAGCCTCGGACCAAGTAAGAACACACACACGCACACACACACACGCACACGCACGCACACAAAAGAGAGAGATAGGCCCTTCCCCCTCGATTGCTCGTTTTGGCGGGCGGCCAGCTCTAGAAGAGTCTTGGGTGGTGGTCCACTTCGACATTTAAGAACGATGGAGGCCACTTGTGTTTTTTGGGGTCTTTCAATGCCCACAGAAATGTTTTGGTTCCGTTCCCCAGATCTTGTGCCTTGAACGAAATCGTGATCTCGGTTCTAACCGGCACACTCCTTCGACCGTCATAGCTTTGGTTGTTTTGCTCTGACATGCACAAGTCAATATGTGGGCCTTATATAGAGCAGTGTGTGCGGCCTTTCCAAAATCATGTCCAAATTCAATTGAATTTAACTACAGGTGTGTACTGACATCAAGTTTGTAGAAACATCTCAAAAGGATGACAATGGAACAGGGTTTGGGCACCGAGGTAGCTACAACTTCTCAATTTCAAGTTGTCCTGCGATAGGTCAAAAGAGGTCTGAATTCACAGTTATGGTAAATAAAGGTTTTTCCTGTTTTTATTGACAAACCTACAGGAGCAGTAGATCTCCAGGAAGAGGGTTGGGACTGAAGTAACCTACAGGACAAGTAGAGTACTTACAAGGAAGAGGGTTGGACTGAAAACCTACAGGACAGTCAGATCTCTCAGAGAAAGAGGTTGGACTGATGTAAACCTAGCAGGACCAGTAGATCTCCCAGGAAGAGGGGTTGGACTGAAAACCTAACAGGACAGTAGATCTCCAGGAAGAGAGGTTGGACTGATAACCTACAGGCAGACAGTAGTCTCGTCTCCAGGGAAAAGGTTCGCACTGGATAACCTACAGAGGTAGATCTCATCCCAGGAAAGAGGGTTGGACTGTAACCTACGGACTAGTAAGAATCTCCAGGAAGAGGGTTTGGATCTAGATTACCTACATGGAACGACATAGATCTCCAGGGAGAGATGGGTTTGGGACTGATTAACCTAGCAGGACCAGTAGTCTCAGGACAAAGGGGATTGGACTGAAATAACCTACAGGACGGTAGTCATCCAGCGAAGAGTGGTTGGCACTGGTAAACCTACAGTGACAAGTAGACTTTCCCAGAGAAGAGGGTTTGTTGAAGCACTGACATAGGAACCAGTGAAGTAATTCCGGAACCAAAGGTTGGCACTGAAAACCTACAGGACAGTAGATCTCCAAGGAAGGATGGTTTGGACTGACTGAACGACACAGGACAGTAGCATCTCCAGGTAAGAGGGTTGGACTGTAACCTACAGGACAGTAGATCTCTCGGAAGAGAGGTTGGCTCGAATCACCTACAGGACAGTAGATCCTCCAGGAGAGAGTGGTTGGGACTGGAAAAACTCTACAGGACACAGTAGATCTCAGGAAGAGGGTTGGGACTGATACCTACCAGGACAGTAGGGATCTCCACGGAAGAGGGTTGGACTGATAACCTACAGGACGGTAGGAGAGCTACAGGAAAAGAGGTTGGACTGATAACTACAGGACAGTGATCTCCAAGGAAGAGGGTTGGACTGCATACTACAGGACAGATAAGATCCTCTGTTGTAAATGACTATGTGTAGCTGGAAACGTAGCGGCAGATGTTTTAATGGAATATCTACATAGCGCTAACAGAAGTCCCATGTTCAGCAACATCACTCCTGTGTTCCAATGGCACGTTGTGTTACTAATCCAAGGTTAGAACTCATTGTAAAAGGCTAATGATCATTAAAAACCCTGTCTTGCAATTAGTTAGACAGCTGAAAATGGTTCGGTCTGAATAAAGAAGGCAATATAACTTGGCCTTCTTCAGACTAGTATGCTGACTATTCTGGAGCATCAAGCATTTGGTGGGGTTTCGATGTACAGGCTCAGAATGGCCCAAAAACGAAAACCTTTCTCTCTTCGAAATTCGCGTCAAGTCAGTATTCTCGGTACTCAACGCTGTGTTACGTATACCTTCACACAGAACAGAGCAAAACCTGCTCTACAGAATAGAAAGAGGGAGTGGAAGAGCATGCCCCGGTGCATCTAAGCTGACGCAAAAGGCAAGTGCATTAAGAGTGTCTACGTTTGAGAAACAGTACGCCTCACAAGTCACTACAACTGGCGAGCTTCACATTAAATAGCTGACCACCAGCGGAAAGCACAAGAAGCAGTTCTCAAAACGTCAACAGTGATGGGCGACTCCGGGATGAGCTGGCCCTTCTAGGCAGAGTTTTCCCTCATGTCGGTGTCCTGTGTTCTTTTTGCCCATCTTATCTCTTTTATTTGGTTATGCAGTTGGCGAGATCTGAGAATATGGCGCTGTTTTCTTTGCAACCGTCATGCCTCGACAGGCCAAGCTCCCCGGAGTCGCGTCTTCAACTATTAACCAGCAACCTATGCTATTAACACAGAACATGTTATTAACCAGGAACCATGTTATTTAACAGTAAACCATGTTATTACCCAGAACCACTGTTATTACCGATGGTAGTACTTTATATATACCGCAAATCCAGTTGCTTGCTACTCGCGGTAACCATTCTACTCGCTAATGCGGCAGATCTGAGGGAGTGAGTCCAGTATGCCTGACTCGTGTATGTATTAAGATCCAGAACCATGCTGTATTAAATCCATGAACCATGTTATGTTACCAGAACCATGTTTATTAACCAGAAAACCATTTATTAACGCAGAACCATTCTATTAACCAGAACCATGTTATTAACAGAACCATGTTATTAACCAGAAACCCATTTTTAACCAACCATTTCTATTAACCAGAACCATGTTATTAACCAACATGTTTAGCCAATTGAACCATTGTTATAACCAGAACATGTTTTATTAACCAGAACCATGTTTTACCAGAACCATTTATAAGAACCATGTTATATTAACGCAGAAACTTATGTTATTAACCAGAACCATTCTATTAACCAGAACATGTCCATGTCTATTAACGCAGAACATGTTATTAACCAGAACCATTCTATTAACCAGAAACCATGTTATTAACAGAACCATGTTATTAACCCAGAACCATGTTATTACCAGAACATTTAATTAACCAGAACCATGTTATTAACCAGAACCATTCTATTACCAGAAACCATGTTATTAACCAAGAACCATCTATTAACCGAACATGTATTAACCAGAACATGTTATTACAGAACCATGTTATTAACGCAGAACCATTCTAATTAACCAGAACCATGCTTATTAACCAGAACCATTCTATTACCAGGAACCATGTTATTAACCAGAACCGTTTACCAGAACCATGTTATTAACCAGAACATTCTATTACCAGAACCATGTTATTAACCAGAACCATTCTATTAACCAGAACCATGTTTATTAACCAACCTTCTATTAAACCAGAACCATGTTATTAACCAGAACCAGTTATTAACAGACCATGTTATTAACCAGAACCATTCTATTACCAGAACCATGTTATTAACCAGAACACAAGCCCACATGTGAGTAGCCAGCTAATGTTCATGTTTCAAGTTTAGCCAACGTGGATCTATGTGCTAACAAGATAAAAACAATTTAATTGTTAGGAACACACCCTTCTGTCTGTCCTCTGTCTGAACAGCGCGCTGGCCTGTCACTGTGTTCAGATGTTGAAATCAAGTGGCCTACCTTATTTATCAGAATGAGAACAAGTTGCTAATTCCTTATATAAATTGTGTTTTATACTTATTCCCATTTTATAAAACACTGACAGCTAAAAGGCTGGTGGGAATAAACCAGAAACAATGTTCATTGATTAACCTTATCGTTAGAAAGCTTTGAGTATTTTAGTAAGACAATCTATTACTCAATGTGATCCATATACGCTGATTGTGTTGGACCAAACCTCAACTGTACTGTACTGTGGCAGAGAGGAAGGTCGTGGACATGAGGAGGTTGGTGGCCCAGTTGACAGCCGACACGACACACACCGCTTTACCTCTGACCCCTGTAGGGAAGATCTCACTCACACCACATACACCACTGGGACACACATACACACGGGCGCGAAGCAAGTACACACGCACGCACGCACGCACGCACGCACGCACGCACGCACGCACGCCGCCACGCACGCACACACATCACACACCACACACACACACACGACTAGTAACAATGTGGCACATACAGATCTGACAGCAGGCTCACAGCAGGCTCTACAGAGGCTCTATAAGCAGGCCCTATAGCAGACTCTACAGAGGCTCTACAGCAGGCTCTATAGCAGGCTCTATAGCAGCTCTACAGCAGACTCTACAGCAGGCTCTACAGCAACTCTACAGCAGGCCTACAGCAGACTCTATAGCAGGCTCTATAGCAGGCTCTACAGCAGACTCTACAGCAGGCCCTACAGCAGACTCTATAGCAGGCTCTATAGCAGGCTCTCACAGCAGACTCTACAGCAGGCCTACAGCAGACTCTATAGCAGGCTTCTACAGCAGGCTCTATAGCAGGCCCTATAGCAGGCTCTACAGCAGGCTCTAAGCAGGCTCTATAGCAGGCTTATAGCAGGCTCTACAGCAGACTCTACAGCAGACTCTATAGCACCTCTAAGCAGGCTTCTACAGCAGGCTCTAATAGCAGGCTCTATAGCAGGCTCTACAGCAGACTCTACAGCAGGCTCTCTATAGCGCTCTACAGCAGACTCTACAGCAGGCCTACAGCAGACCTATAGCAGGCTCTAAGCAGGCTCTACAGCAGACTCTTACAGCGCTCTACAGCAGACTCTATAGAGCAGCTCTTAGCAAGCTCTTACAGCGACTCTACAGCAGGCTCTAGCAGCAGGCTCTATAGCAGGCTCTAATGCAGGCTCTACAGCAGACTCTAAGCAGCGGCCCCTACAAGCAGACTCTATAGCAAGGCTCTACAAGCAGACTCTACAGGCAGGCTCTATAGCAGGCTCTATAAGCAGGCTCTAACAGCAGACTCTACAGCAGCCCTCAGCAGGACTCTATAGCAGACTCTACAGCAGAACTCTACAGCAGACTCTAACAGCAGGCTCTACAGCAGACTCTACAGCGGCTCTACAGCAGGCTCTACAGCAGGGCTCTACAGCACGGCTCTACAGCAGGCTCTACGAGCAGGCTTCTACAGCAGGCTCTATAGCAGGCTCTACAGCAGGCTCTATAGCAGGCTCTATAGGCAGGCTCTACAGCAAGACTCTACAGCCAGGCTCCTACAGCAGCCTACAGCAGATCTACAGCAGGCTTATAGCAGGCTCTATAGAGGCTCACAGCAACTCTACAGCAGACTCTACAGCAAGACTCTAAACAGCAGGCTCTACAGCAGACCTCTACAGCAGGCTCTTACAAGCAGGCTCTATAGCAGGCTCTATAGCAGGCTCTACAGAGGCTCTATTGCAGGCTCTACAGCAGGCTCTATAGCAGGCTCTACAGCAGGCTCTACAGCAGGCTCTATAGCAGGCTCTACAGCAGGCTCTATCTAGCAGGCTCTACAGCAGGCTCTATAGCAGGCTCTACAGCAGGCTCTATAGCAGGCTCTACAGCAGGCTCTACAGCAGGCTCTACACAGGTCTACAGCAGGCCTATAGCAGGCTCTACAGCAGGCTCTATAGCAGGCTCTATAGCAGGCTCTATAGCAGGCTCTATAGCAGGCCTATATAGCAGGCTCTACAGCAGGCTCTACAGCATTTCAACATAAAGTCATAAAGTTGGAGCTAGTCTTTAGCCCCTCTCTCTCCTCTCTCAAAACAGTCTGTAGGATTGATGTCATGTGAGATAGGAACTCTATGTCACTGGCAGAGACCCATGTGTGTGTGGTGTGTGTGTGTTGTGTGCGTGCGTGCATGTGTGTGTGTGCGTGCCAGCGTGCGTGCGTGCGTGCGTGCATGTGTGTGTGATGCGTGCCAGCGTGCGTGCGTGTGTGTGTGGTGTGTGCGTGTGTGTGTGTGCGTGTGTGGTTCTTTACGTTGGTGTATGTGTGTGTGTGTGTGTGTGTGTGTGTGTGTGTGTGTGTGTGTGTGTGTGCGTGCGTGTGTGTGTGTGTGTGTGTGTGTGTGGCC
>NW_019943254.1:147813-154707 GCF_002910315.2 Salvelinus sp. IW2-2015 | reverse complement strand
GACCATTGTCTCATTCCAACCAGAAACCCATTCTATCATAACCCCAAACCATGTTGATAACCAGACCCAATTGTATTCCAACCAACCCATGTCTATAACCCAGAACCATGTTATTAACCAGAAACCATCGTTATTAACCAGAAACCATGTATACCAAGAACCATGTTTCACTTCTATAACCAGAAACCATTCTATTAACCAGAACCATTCTATTAACCAATGAACATTATTAACATATTAACCAGAACCATGTTATTCCAGAACCATGTTATTAACAGAAACAGATAACGCAGAACCATTCTATTAACCAACTCGTATCAGAAATGTTTAACTCACGAAACCAAATTCTTCTACCACCATTTTCTATTTAACCAGAACCATGTTATAACCAACATGTATTCAAACCATGTAAACCAGCCATGTTTTTTACAGACATTTACCAGAACCATTCTATACACAGACCATGTATAACGCGAAACTATGTTTACGACCAATGTTATACCAGAAACCATTCTATTAACCAGAACAGTATAGATTTTTAACCAGAACACATTTATAACCGAACCATGATTATTACAACCGATGTATTACCAAACATTCTAATTAACCAGAACCATGTTTATTAAAACCAAGAACATTCTATCTCACCAGTATTAACCGAAGACCCATCTATTAACCAGAACCATGTCTAATCGAACAACCATGTTATTCACCAGAACCATGTTATATTAACCAGAACCATATTAATTAACCAGAACCATGTTATTAAAACCCTTACCGAAACCATGTTATTAACGCAGAACCAGTTACTATAACCAGAAAAACCATGTTATTAACCAGAAACATTAACCACCATGTTATTAACCCAGAACCATTCTATTAACCAGAACCTATGTATTACTAAACAGTTATCTAACGCAAACACCATTCTACCTTAATAACCAGAACCATGTTATAACCAGAACCAGTTCTATTACAACAGTTATTAACCAGAACCCATGTTATTTAACCAGAAACCAGTTCTATTAACCCAGAACCTGTTATTAAACCAGAACCATTCTATTAGCACTACCACCACAGTGTGAGTAGCCAGCTAATGTTCCTGTTTCATAAGTTTATCACCAATACGTGGATCTATCTCCATAATACCACAGTATTAAAAACAATTTACATTGTCTGAGGACCCCTTCTGTCTTGTCCTTCTGTCTAAACAGGCGCTGGCTCTGTCCACTGTGTTCAGATGTTTGAATATCAAGTGCCTACCTATTTATCGAAGAATAAACAAGTTGGCTAATTCCTTATATAAATTCGTGTTTTATACTTATTCCCATTTCTACTAAAACCTGACAAGTCTACAAAAGCCTGTCGGAATAAAACCAGAAACAATCGCTTCATTTGATTAACCTTATCGTTAGAAAAGTATTGCAGTATTTTATAGAAAATACTCAGCATATAGCGATTACCAATACCTCAGACTTACTTGCAAAGGTCGTGACATGGTGTCCAGTTACAGCCTACACGTTGTACCAAACCTCAACTGCTACTGTACCTGTGGACAGAGAGAAGCTGACATGAGGACGGTTGGTGCCCAGTGAAGCCGACACGACACACACCGCTTTTACCCTGACTCCCTCGTAGCAAATCATCACCAGCACCACATACACCACTGGGACACACATAACACACGCGGCGCGAAGCAAGTACACACAACGCACGCACGCACGCACCACGCACGCACGCACGCACGCACGCACGCACGCACGCACCACACACACACACACACACACACACACACGGAACTAGTAACAAAAGTGGCACATACAGATATGACAGCAGGCTCTACAGACACAGGCTCTTACAGGCGGCCTCTATAGCAGGCCCTATGACAGACTCTACAGCAGGCTCTACAGCAGGCTCTATACAGGCTCTATAGCAGGTCTACAGCAGACTCTACAGCAGGCTCTACAGCAGACTCCTACAAGCAGGCCTACAGCAGACTCATCATAGCAGCTCTATAGCTATGACTCTACAGCAGACTCTACAGCAGGCCCTACAGCGACTCTATAGCGAGGTCTATAGCAGGCTCTCACAGCAGACTCTACAGCAGGCCCTACAGCAGACTCTATAGCAGGCTCTACAGCAGCCTAAGCAGCCCTATAGCAGCTCCTAGCAGCAAGCCCTATAGCAGGCTCTTAAGCCAGGCTCATATCAGCAGGCTCTACAGCAGATCTCAGTCAACTATAGCAGACTCTTACAAGCTCTTACCAAGCAGGCTCTCTAAGCAGGCTCTATAGCAGCTCTAGCGCTCTACAGCAGCTCTACAGCAGGCTCTATAGCAGGCTCTACAAGAGACTCTACAGCAGGCCTACAGCAGACTCTATAGGCAGGCTCCTATACGCAGGCTCTACAGCAGACCTACAGCAGGCTCTACAGCAGACTCTATAGCAGGCTAGCCTTAGCAAGCTCTACCAGCAGACTCTACAGCAGGCTCTACAGCAGGCTTATAGCAGGCTCTATAGCAGCTCTACACGCCAGACTCTACAGGCCCTACAGCAGACTCCATATGAGCACAACAGAGCCTCTACAAGCAGGACTCTATAGCAGCTCTACAGCAGGCTCTACAGCAGGCTCTACAGCCAGGCCTACTACAGCAAGGCTCTATAGCAGATCTCTACGTAGCAAGGCCCGACAGCATATTCTCATACAGCGAGCTCTACAGCAGTACTTACAGCAGCTACTGAACCAGCTCTACAGGCTAACAGGCTCATACAGAGCAGGCTCTACAGCAGGCTCTAAGCAGGCTCTACAGCAGGCTCTACAGAGGTCTTATAGCAGGCTCTACAGCAGGCTCTGGCCTATAGCCAGGCTCTATAGCAGGCTCTACAGCAGGCTCTACAGCAGCTCTACAGCAGGCCCTACAGCAGCTCTCACAGCGAGGCTCCTAAGCAGGCTCTATAGCAGGCTCTACAGCAGACTCTACAGCAGACTCTACAGCAGGACTACTTACAGCAGGCTCATACAGGCAGACCTCTAACAGCAGGCTCTACAGCAGGCTCTATAGCAGGCTCTAGCTATAGCAGGCTCTACAGCAGGCTCTATCCAGGCTCTACAGCAGGCTCTATAGCAGGCTCTACAGCAGGCTCATACATGAGCAGGCGCCACCTCTAAGCAGGCTACTCACAGCAGACTCGAAATAGCAGCTCTACGCAGCAGGCTCTATAGCAGGCTCTACAGCAGGCTCTTTATAGCAACGCATCTACGAAGCACTTTCGTACTAGCGAGCGCCTTACAGTCTAGGCTCTACAGTCAGGCTCTCGATAGTAGGCAGCTGCGTACTATAGGCAGGCTCAATGACAAGGCAGGCCTATAGCAGGCTACTATTAGCAGGCTCGTATAGCTAGCTCTAAATAGAGGCAGGCTCTACAGCAGACTGCTACAGTCATTTCATATCATAAAGTCATAAAAGTTGCGATACTATCAATTACCCCCTGCTCACTCTCTCAAAAACACTAGCTAGATAATTCAACGCTGTGAAGATAGGAAACTCTATGCACTTGCAAGACCCCTATGCGTGTGTAGTAGTTGGTGAGTCGCGAGCAGGGCATCTTGACGATTGTGTGTGACGTGCCCAGCGTGCTAACGCTCAGGACGCTCGGTGTGATGTCTCTTGTAAGCTTGCGCCGCTGCGCGTGCGCTTGAGTCGCCAGAGCACTCCTGAAGGTTGTGTGTGTGTGTCTGCGTAGATGAGTGTTGCGTGTGTGTATCGATACTTCGGTATGTTGTGTGTGTGTGACGAGTCACATCTCTCAGCCATGCGACATGATGGTGTGTGTGTGCGCATCGCTATGTGTGTGTTTTGTTGCCCGTTGTCGTGTGTGTCGTCGCTGCTCTTGTGTGGTGTGAAAACAGATATACAGCATTGCGTGCCTTTTAAACACAACACACCATTTTATAACGTGTCGTATGGCTAAGCCTCCATGATAAGAGTAGTGTTGAAATGATTGCATTACATCCAACAAAAAAGTAGCGTTGTACGTGTGATGTTCGTCAGCTTACGAGTCCGAGGTGTCGAAAGAAGCCAGCTAACACTACACCAGAGGCCGAACAAGGAAATCCACTTCACTGCGTGACCCCGATCCAGCTCATAACCCCTGACCCCATTCCCAGTCAGTCCTGCTCGCTTATATCCCCAAGAGCCTCCGCAGAGTCACTGCCATTCCATTGGCTCTCACCAGGAGCCGGCGTGAGTAATTAAAAGAGCTATATTCAATCCGAAAGGAACGGAGTATGTTAAAGTCCTGCCCCTGGTAGAGTGTGGGTTCAGCCCCACAGGGCTTCATGGACTTATTCAATGTGTGAAGCATGCGGTGGGTTAGCCTCTATTGAAGTCACCGCCCCCAGTTCACGCGACGTTCGCTGCAGCCCCATTGGTTCATGATCCGGCATGATGGCATACCATGGACACACAGCAAGCTCTTGGGTGCTCTACCCTGTCGACCAATAGAATGGTTCTGGTTAATAACATGGTTCTGGTTAATAACATGGTTCTGGTTAATAACATGGTTCTGGTTAATAACATGGTTCTGGTTAATAGCATGGTTCTGGTTAATAGTGAAGACGCGACTCCGGGAAGCTGGCCTTCGAGGCAGAGTTGCAAAGAAAAAGCCATATCTCAGACTGGCCAATAAAAATAAAAGAGTAAGATGGGCAAAAGAACACAGACACCGGACAGAGGAACTCTGCCTAGAAGGCCAGCATCCCGGAGTCGCCTCTTCACTGTTGACGTTGAGACTGGTGTTTTGTGGGTACTATTTAATGAAGCTGCCAGTTGATGACTTGTGAGGCGTCTGTTTCTCAAACTAGACACTCTAATGCACTTGTCCTTTTGCTCAGTTGTGCACCGGGGCCTCCCACTCCTCTTTCTATTCTGGTTAGAGCCAGTTTGCTCTGTTCTGTGAAGGGAGTAGTACACAGCGTTGTACGAGAATAGACTGACGAGTTTCAGGAGAAAGGTTTTTGTTTTTGGCCATTTTGAGCCTGTAATCGAACCCACAAATGCTGATGCTCCAGATACTCAGATACTAGTCTGAAGAAGGCAAGTTATATTGCTTCTTTATTCAGACCAACAGTTTTCAGCTGTGCTAACATAATTGCAAACAGGTTTTCTAATGATCAATTAGCCTTTTACAATGATCAACTTGGATTAGCTAACACAACGTGCCATTGGAACACAGGAGTGATGGTTGCTGATAATGGGACTCTGTACGCCTATGTAGATATTCCATTAAAACATCTGCCGTTTCCAGCTACAATAGTCATTTACAACAGAGATCTACTGTCCTGTAGGTTATCAGTCCAACCCTCTTCCTGGAGATCTACTGTCCTGTAGGTTATCAGTCCAACCCTCTTCCTGGAGATCTACCGTCCTGTAGGTTATCAGTCCAACCCTCTTCCTGGAGATCTACTGTCCTGTAGGTTATCAGTCCAACCCTCTTCCTGGAGATCTACTGTCCTGTAGNAGGTTTTCAGTCCAACCCTCTTCCTGGAGATCTACTGTCCTGTAGGTTATCAGTCCAACCCTCTTCCTGGAGATCTACTGTCCTGTAGGTTTTCAATAAAAAACAGAAATACTTATTTACATAAGTATTCAGACCTTTTGCTTTGAGACTCGAAATTGAGAAGTTGAGCTCCGGTGCCCCCTGTTTCCATTGATCATCCTTGAGATGTTTCTACAACTTGATTGTAGTACACCTGTAGTAAATTCAATTGATTGGACATGATTTGGAAAGGCACACACCTGTCTATATAAGGCCCCACATTTGACTGTGCATGTCAGAGCAAAAACCAAGCTATGAGGTCGAAGGAGTTGTCCGTAGAGCTCCGAGACAGGATTGTGTCAAGGCACAGATCTGGGGAAGGGAACCAAAACATTTCTGTGGCATTGAAAGACCCCAAAAACACAGTGGCCTCCATCGTTCTTAAATGGTCGAAGTTTGGAACCACCAAGACTCTTCCTAGAGCTGGCCGCCCGGCCAAACTGAGCAATCGAGGGAGAAGGGCCTTGGTCAGGGAGGTGACCAAGAACCCGATGGTTACTTTGACAGAGCAGACTGAGAGACTAGTCAGGATCGAGGCAAAGATGAATGGAGCGAAGTACATAGAGATGCTTGATGAAAACCTGCTCCAGAGCGCTCAGGACCTCAGACTGGGGCGAAGGTTCATCTTGCAACAGGACAATGACCCTAAGCTCACAGCCAAGACAACATAGGAGTGGTTTTGGGACAAGCCTGAATGTCCTTGAGTGGCCCAGCCAGAGCCCGGACTTGAACCCGATCAAACATCTCTGGAGAGACCTGAAAATATCTGTGCAGCAACGCTCCCCGTCCAACCTGAAACTCCCCAAATACAGGTGTGCCAAGCTTGTAGCGTCATATCCAAGAAGACTCGAGGCTGTAATCACTGCCAAAGTTGCTTCAACAAAGTACTGAGTACAGGGTCTGAATACTTATGTAAATGTGATATTTATGTTTTTAATTTTTTATACATTTGCAAAAAAAATCTAAAACTTGTTTTTACTTTGTCATTATGGGGTATTGTGATGTCATTATGGGGTATTGTGATCACATTATGGGGTATTGTGATGTCATTATGGGGTATTGTGATCTCATTATGGGGTATTGTGATGTTGTGAGGCTGGCTCTAGCAGGCTCTATTGTGAGGCTGTAACGTAACAAAATGTAGAACAAGTCAGAGGGGGTCTGAATACTTTTTGAAGGCACTGTACATGTGTAACATTCATTTATGGTCCCCCTGCTGAGTAGATGTGGAGGCGTGTAATGTTTGTTACTTCCTTCCTGGAGAGAGGATGACAAGGGGTGTAACATTTATTATGGT
>NW_019943254.1:125899-147483 GCF_002910315.2 Salvelinus sp. IW2-2015 | reverse complement strand
CCTCCGCCAGAGAGGTTGGTGTTCCCAACGTGATGTTCCTGTACGCCACCATAAGCTTCATCCTGCTGGTCTTCGTCATCCTCTTCATCCCAGAGACCTCAGGGACGCCACACTGGAACAGATCTCTAAGGAACTGGCCAAGAAGTAAAACCCCCCCAACACACACACACCCAGTCAAGAAATCTTTAGTTCACCACCACCCAAACATCTACCTAGTTCCTAGACGTACACCCCATACCTACCAAATGTTAGTTCAAGAGTTCTAGTGTAAGAAGTGGTTTGACTTGGTCAATATTGGTCAAGACAACCTCTTGCTAGCTCTAAACTCATATATCTCTCCTCTCTCCCTCTGCTCCTCCTCTCTCCCTACTTATATCTCTACCTTTCTTGCACTCTCTCTCTCTTCTCTCTCTCTCTCTCTCCGCTCTCTCTTGCTCTCTGGTCTCTCAATACATCTATGTCTCTCTCTCTCTCTACCGCTCTCTCTTGCTCTCTGTCTCTCAATAACATCTCTGTCTCTCTCTCTCTACCTCTCTCTCTTTGCTTTCTCTCTCTCTCTCTCTCTCTCTCTCTCTCTCTCTCTCTCTCTCTCTCTCTCTCTCTCTCTCTCTCTCTCTTCTCTCCCTCTCTTGCTTTCTGTCTCTATCTCTCCCTCTCTCTCTCTCTCTCCCTTTCTCTTCTTGCTTTTCTGTCTCTACCTCCTCTCTCTCTCTCTCTCTTCTCTCTCTCTTGCTTTCTGTCTCTATCTCTCTACCTCTCTCTCTCTATCTCTCTCTCTCTTCACCTAGAAAACAGCTGAAGGTGAGGTTTTGGCGTCGAGTGCAACCCCAGGAGACTCTGTTCACCATTCACAGGACCCCTGAACTCGCAACTCTGACCCCTCACCCTCTCACCTAGCTGTCCACAGCAGAGGGACGAAGGAGGAGAGAGGAAATGCGAGAAATGGAGAGGAGGGAGGCCGAGAAAGGAGGAGGAGAGAGATAGAATAGGGACGATAGAAGGAGAACAACCATATGACTATGAGATCACTTTCTTGCTCCCTTCCTCCTTCCCTCCCCCCCATTGAGAGAGCAACCCTGAGGCTCAGATGGAACTCTTGCTCTCTGACCTCTGACCTGTCTGTCTGTCCTCTGGATTGCTAACCTGTTTGTAGCACTTTCTACTGTTTTCAAACAGAATACACAGGATTTTACCTTGGGGGAAAAAATAAGCAATTTTCTGTATGACCCCGAATTTATTCAAACAGGGACTGTTTCAAGTTAGGGAGGTGTTAAACAGTAGACGTTTTAATGAATTTAAACACACCTCCGTTCATACCAGTTTGATATTGGGACACATGTTCTCGAGCTGGGTCAAAATGTATCAAGTTATATACCATCTATTTGACCCACTACCCCTTTTACATACCTTTACAAAGAAGAAGGTAACAAAATGTTTTTTCTTTAAATAAGACGTTTTGTCTCTGTGTAAATGAGGTTTAAGGTACTGTTTCCACTGGTATTCAGTGCCCTTGACTTTTTCCACATTTTGTTAGGTTACAGCCTTATTCCGAAATGGATTAAATCGTTTCCCCCCCCCCTCATCAATCTATTCACAATACCCCATAATGACAAAGCAAAAAATTATTATAAAAAATTAATTATATTACATTTACATACAGTACAAGTCAAAAGTATGGACACACCTACTCATTCTATTTTTTTTAATTTTTTTATTTATTATTTTCTACATTGTAGATTAATAGTGAAGACATCAAATCTATGACATAACACATATGGAATCATGTAGTATCCAAAAAAGTGTTAAACAAATCAAAACAAATATTATATATTTGAGATTCTTCAAAGTAGCCACCCTTTGCCTTGATGACAGCTTTGCACACTCTTGAATGAGTAGGTGACTGGTACTGTAGCTATTCAGACCCTTTACTCAGTATTTTGTTGAAGCACCTTGGGCAGCGATTACAGCCTCGAGTCTTCTTGGGTATGACTCTATAAGCTTGGCACACCTGTATTTGGGGAGTTTCTCCCATTCCTCTCTGCAGATCCTCTCAAGTTCTGTCAGGTTGGATTGGGAGCGTCGCTGCACAGCTATTTTCAGGTCTCTACAGAGACGTTCGATCAGGTTTCAGTCCAGCCTTTGGCTGGGCCAACTCAAAGACATTCAGAGACTTGTCCCGAAGCCACTCCTGCATTGTCGTGGCTGTGTGTTTAGGGTTGTTGTCCTGTTGGAAGGTGAACCTTCACCCCAGTCTGAGGTCCTGAGCGCTCTGGAGCAGGTTTTCATCAAGGATCTCTCTGTGCTTTGCTCCGTTCATCTTTGCCTCGATCTGGCTGGTGTGTTTACGAACATATTCAATCGCTCCCTATCCCAGTCTGCTGTCCCCACATAATTCAAGATGGCCACCATTGTTCCTGTACCCAAAAAGGCAAAGGTAACTGAACTAAATGACTACCGCCCCGTAGCACTCACTTCTGTCATCATGATGTGCTTTGAGAGACTAGTCAAGGATCATATCACATCTACCTTAACTGACACCCTAGACCCACTTTAATTTGCTTACCGCCCCAATAGGTCCACAGACGATGCAATCGCCATCACACTGCACACTGCCCTATCCCGTCTGGACAAGAGGAATAGCTATGTAAGAATGCTGTTCATTGACTGCAGCTCAGCATTCAACACCATAGTACCCTCCAAGCTCATCATTAAGCTTGAGGCCCTGGGTCTCAACCCCACCCTGTACAATTGGGTTCTGGACTTCCTGACGGGCCGCCCCCAGGTGGTGAAGGTAGGAAACAACATCTCCACCCCGCTGATCCTCAATACTGGGGCCCCACAAGGGTGTGTGCTCAGCCCTCTCCTGTACTCCCTGTTCACCCACGACTGCGTGGTCATGCACGCCTCCAACTCAATCATCAAGTTTGCAGACGACACACAGTGGTAGGCTTGATTACCAACAACGACAAGACGGCCTAGAGGGAGGAGGTGAGGGCCCTCGGAGTGTGGTGTCAGGAAAACAACCTCTCCCTCAACGTCAACAAAACATAGGAGATGATCGCGGACTTCAGGAAACAGCAGAGGGAGCAGCCCCCTATCCACATTGACGGGACAGTAGTGGAGAAGGTGGAAAGCTTCAAGTTCCTCTGCGTACACATCACTGACAAACTGAATTGGTCCACCCACACAGACAGCGTTGTGAAGAAGGCGCAGCAGCGCCTCTTCAACCTCAGTAGGCTGAAGAAATTTGGCTTGGCCCCTAAAACCCTCACAAACTTCTACAGATGCACAATCGAGAGCATCCTGTTGGGCTGTATCACAGCCTGGTACGGCAACTGCACCGCCCACAACCGTAAGGCTCTCCAGAGGGTAGTGAGGTCTGCACAATGCATCACCGGGGGCAAACTACCTGCCCTCCACGACACCTACACCACCCGATGTCACAGGAAGGCCAAAAAGATCATCAAGGACAACAACCACCTGAGCCACTGCCTGTTCACCTCGCTATCATCCAGAAGGCGAGGTCAGTACAGGTGCATCAAAGCAGGGACCGAGAGACTGAAAAACAGCTTCTATCTCAAGGCCACCAGACTGTTAAACAGCCATCACTAACATAGAGAGGCTGCTGCCAACATACAGACTCAAATCATTGGCCACTTTAATAAATGGATTTAATGAAGGTATCACTAGTCACTTTAAATAATGCCACTAATCATGTTTACATATCTTAAATTACTCATATCATATGTATATACTGTATTTTATACCATCTACTGCATCTTGCCTATGCTGCTCGGCCATCGCTCATCCATATATTTATATGTACATATTCTTATTCCATCTCTTTACACTTGTGTGCATTAGGTAGTTGTAGTGAAATTGTTAGATTACTTGTAAGATATTAATGCACTGACGGACCTAGAATCACAAGCATTTCACTACACTCATATTAACATCTGCTGACCATGTGTATGTGACCAATACAATGTGATTTGATTTGAGTCCACTACCGCTGAAAAACATCCCCACAGCATGATGCTGCCACCACCATGCTTCACCGTAGGGATGGTGCCAGGTTTCCTGGAGCTCTGGAGCTCTGTCAGATTGACCATCGGGTTCTTAGTCACCTCCCTGACCAAGGCCCTTCTCCCCCAATTGCTCAGTTTGGCCGGGTGGCCAGCTTTAGGAAGAGTCTTGGTGGTTCCAAACTTCTTCCATTTAAGAATGATGGAGGACACTGTGTTCTTGGGGACCTTCAACGCTGCAGAAATGTTTTGGTACCCTTTCCCAGATCTGTGCCTCGACTCAATCCTGTCTCGGAGCGCTACGGACAATTCCTTCTACCTCATGGCTTGGTTTTTGCTCTGACATGCACTGTCAACTGTGGAACCTTATATAGACAGGTGTGTGCCTTTCCAAATCATGTCCAATCAATTGAATTTACCACGGTTGGACTCCAATCAAGTTGTAGAAACATCTCAAGGATGATCAATGGAAACAGGATGCACCTGATCTGCATTATGAGTAAAATATCAAAGGGTCTGAATAAAAATGTCTAAAAACCTGTTTTCGTTATATCATTATGATGTATTGTGATGTCATTATGGGGTATTGTGATGTCATTATGGGGTATTGTGATGTCATTATGGTGTATTGTGTGTAGATTGCTGAGGATTAAAAAAATATTTTTAATCCATTTTAGAATAAGGCTGTAATGTAACAGAATGTGGAAAAAGTCAAGGGGTCTGAATACTTTCCGATAAGATGGTACAGTGGTAGTGAGGGGAGGACAGGTTCATATAAATGACTGGAATGGAATCAATGGAATGGTTTCATGTGTTTTTTACTGTTCCATTCATTCTGTTCCTTTACTATGAGCCCATTCTCCCATTTAATGTGCAACCAGCCACCACTGATGTGGCTGTATCTGTTACTGTCTGACCTGTCTGTACACAATGATCTGTTCTGGACATGGTTTACAGCTGAGTTTCTTAATTACAGTCCTCACAAGAAAACCTGAGTCAGTCAGTTAACTAATAATCTAGCCCTTAACCAGCTGAATCAAGTGTGTATACATTGATAGCAGATGTTGCAAAACGTTGTGCAACAGAATCCGTTTACTCTCGGAAGCAAACAGAGCAGCAAATGGAACAAAATCGGGAGGCATCAACCTGAATTTGTCCAATAGAAAGTCTTGTTTTCGATGCAAAACGTTTTCCATTTAGAGTAAACTGTTTCCGTTTTCACGTTTTGCAACAGACAAAAAGCTTTGTAAAAGACTAAAAACATTTTGCAACAGACAAAACGTTTTTCAACTAAATCCGACTACTGAATACACTCCAGGTGTGTTTGTCCCGAGCTACAATAAGAGTTCGTACGGTTGGAAACCGGAGTTGAGAAACAGTGTCTTAAAGGCCACTGCAGTCAAAAACGTGATTTTCCTGTGTTTTATATTTACTGAACAAAAAATATAAACGCAACATGCAACAGTTTTTACAATTTTACTGAGTTACAGTACATTCTCTATAAGGAAATAAATAAATAAATTAGGCACTAATCTATGGGATTCACGTGACTGGGCAGGGGCTCAGGCGTGGTTACACGTGGTCTGCGGTTGTGAAGCCGGTTGGAGGTACTGCAAAATTCTCTAAAATGACGTTGGAGGCAGCTTATGGTAGAGAAATGAACATTCAATTTTCTGTCAACAGCTCTGTTGGACATTCCTGCTGTCAGCATGCCAATTGCACACTCCCTCAAAACTTGAGACGTCTGTGGCATTGTGTTGTTGTGAGAAAACTGCACATTTTAGAGTGGCCTTTTATTGTCCCCAGCACAAGGTGCACCCGTGTAATTATGCTGTTTAATCACCTTCATGATATGCCACACCTGTCAGGTGGATGGRTTATCTTGGCAAAGGAGAAAAGCTCACTAACAGGGATGGAAACAAATTTGTGCACAAAATTTGAGATAAATAAGCATTTTTTTTGTACGTATGAAAAATGTCTGGTATTTTTTTATTTCAGCACATGAAACATGTTACGTTTATATATTTTTGTTCAGTATAGTACAGCACACAGCCATATGGCATTGGAATAGTACTGTGAAATGTTTGTCGTTTCAATGTAATAGCTGTTTGAAAAGCCTGCCTGAAATGTGAATTTATAGGGAAGGGTGGTACATTAGTTAATAGGCCAATTAAAAATAATGTTCAAAATTAACCTCTCTACCAATAACAGTTATTTTTCTTCTTTTTTTAAAATATCTTTGCTAAAAATCCTGTTTGTTTTCATTTAAAACGGTCAAAAAAAAAGAAACAATCACAGTAAGGTACATAATTGTTATCCAGAAATGATTTGATATTGACATAAAAATGTCTCCATTGGAACCAGTGTTTGACCTTTCACCTCTGATCCAGAACATCAGCTGTGGTTTCCTGTTCCCGCCGGAGTTGTGAAACACTGCAGTGAGCAGACTACATTTACATTTACATTTAAGTCATTTAGCAGACGCTCTTATCCAGAGCGACTTACAAATTGGTGCATTCACCTTATGACATCCAGGTATGACCAGCCCATCTGTAGCCTACTGTCCTCCTGTCTAATGGCCATTAGTGCGTCCCAAATGGCACTCTATTCCCTATGTAGAGCACTACTTTTGACCAGAGCTCTACAGGTAGTGCACTGCATTGGGGAACAGTGTGCTGTTTGGAACACTTCCTAGGTGACCAAAGGCAGCTGGGGGTTTCTGCTGTACGTTGGGATGGGAGATGTTTTTGTATCTTAGTTGCCAAACTGTTGAAAGATAGACACATCTAATACTGTATTTTTGTAATAATAAAAACAATCCAAAGTAGATCATTAACGAGAATAATGTTGTGTTTTGTTTGTGATGTCAAAAGAGGATCATCGTCCCAAAGATTTGGTTGGTGCGTCAAACCCCTAAATTCAGATAAGCAAACAGGTGTGACGGGTCCGCACTCCAAAAGATGTCGCATAAAGCTTCCTTTTTAGATGTTATTTGTTATTTTCACTGCATCAGGGACAGTGTACACAGACAGGTATGTTTGTGATATCTCACACAAGAGGGATTCCCAACTGGTGAAACATGTTAGCACGTACACGTTAAGAAGATGGCGCCGTACTTCCTGTCGTCTTGCGAGCTTCGACCCAACTTTGCTATTTTGTGGTTCTTTCTTATTTATTTTTTATTTAACCTTTATTTAACTAGGAAAGTCAGTTAAGAACAGATTCTTATTTACAATGACAGCCTACCAATAATGCAATCACCATCGCACTGCACATTGCCTTATCCCATCTGTTCATTGACTACAGCTCAGCCTTAAACACCATAGTACCCTCCAAGCTCATCATTAAGCTTGAGGCTCTGGGTCTGAACCCCGCGGTATCCCCCGCGGTGATACTCTCACGGTATCACCGCTTGGTACAGCAACTGCACCGCCCTCAAACGTGAGGCTCTCCAGAGGGTAGTGAAGTCTGCACAACGCATCACCGGGGGCAAACTACCTGCCCTCCAGGACACATTTACATTACATTTACATTTAAGTCATTTAGCAGACGCTCTTATCCAGAGCGACTTACAAATTGGACAGTTCATACATATTCATCCTGGTCCCCCCGTGGGGAATGAACCCACAACCCTGGCGTTGCAAGCGCCATGCTCTACCAACTGAGCCACACGGGACACGGGACACCTACAGCACCCGATGTCACAGGAAGGCCAAAAAGATCATCAAGGACATCCCACCCGAGGACCTGCCTGTTCACCCCGCTACCATCCAGAAGGCGAGGTCAGTACAGGTGCATCAAAGCTGGGACCCAGAGACTGAAAAACAGCTTCTATCTCAAGGCCATCAAACTGTTCAATAGCCATCACTAGCACATTAGAGGCTGCTGCCCTATATACACAGACTTGAAATCACTGGCCCCTTTAATAAATGGAACACTAGTCACTTTAATAATGTTTACATACTGTATCTTAGTCTATGTATTACTCATCTCATATGTATATACTGTATTCTATCCTATTCTACTGTATCTTAGTCTATGTATTACTCATCTCATATGTATATACTGTATTCTATCCTATTCTACTGTATCTTAGTCCATTCCTCTCTGACATCGCTCATCCATATATGTATATATTCTTCATTCCATTCCTTTACCTATATTTGTGTGTATTGTGTGTATTGTTGTGTAATTTGTTAGATATTACTTGTTATATATTACTGCACTGTCGAAGCTAGAAACACAAGCATTTCGCATCTGCTAAAGGCGTGTATGTGACCAATAAGATGTGATTTGATTTGAACAGGGCTAACTTGAACTATGCTGTCCTGGCTCAGATATGTTCAACTCCCAGCACAGTTCCAACAACGATGTCGGATGACTAATAATTAACCAGCACAGCACAACTTGTGTCACGCCCTGGCCTTAGTATTCTTTGTTTTCGTTATTATTTTAGTTAGGTCAGGGTGTGACATGGGGTATGTTTGTGTTTTGGGTGTTTTATATGGTAAAGGGGGTGTTGGGTGTAGTGTATGGGTTTGTGTTGAGTGTATGTGTCTAGGTATGTCTATGGTTGAGTGTAGGTGTTTAGAAAAGTCTATGGTTGCCTGATTTGGTTCTCAATCAGAGACAGCTGGTTATTGTTGTCTCTGATTGGGAGCCATATTTAAGGTAGCCATAGGCTTTAGGTATTTGTGGGTAATTGTCTATGTAGAACGTTTGTTGCTTGTCTGTGCACTTACGTTATTTAGCTTCACGGTTGTTTGTTGTTTTTTGTTAGTTTGTTAAAGTGTTTCGTGTCGTGTTCATTCATCTTCATTAATAAAGAGAAGATGTATCAATATCACGCTGCGCCTTGGTCCGTCTCTCCACACGACCGTGACAACTTGGTTGACCCTATACTATAAATTAGGCATTAGGGTCTTACCAGTCAGCAATAGTTGTGTGAGAAATGGAACAACTTCTAGGAAAAAAAGGTTTGCAAAATTCCAGTAACTCAGACAATTGTAAATACTATTAGAGCAGGGCGCTGGAGAGATACGGTCCTGTAGGTTTTAACTCCAACCCTGTTCCTGGAGAGATACCCTCCTGTAGGTTTTAACTCCAACCCTGTTCCTGGAGAGAAACCCTCCTGTAGGTTTTAACTTCAACCCTGTTCCTGGAGAAGATTACCTCCTGTAGGTTTTAACTCCAACCCTGTTCCTGGAGAGATACCCTCCTGTAGGTTTTAACCCCAACCCTGTTCCTGGAAAGATACCCTCCTGTAGGTTTTAACTCCAACCTTGTTCCTGGAGAAATACCCTCCTGGAGGTTTTAACTCTAACCCTGTTTCCTGGAGAGAGACCCTCCTGAGGTTTTAACTCCAACCCTGTTCCTGGAGAGATACCCTCCTGTAGGTTTAACTCCAACCCTGTTCCTGGAGAGAAACCCTCCGGAGGTTTTAACTCTAACCCTGTTCCTGGGAAGATACCCTCCTGTAGTGTTTTAAACTCCAACCCTGTTCCTGGAGAGATTACCCTCCTGTAGGGTTAACTCCAACCCTGTTCCTGGAGAGATACCCTCCTGTAGGTTTTGACTCCAACCCTGTTCCTGGAGAGAGACCCTCCTGTAGGTTTTAACCCCAACCCTGTTCCTGGAGAGATACCCTCCTGTAGGTTTAACTCCAACCCTGTTCCTGGAGAGAGATACCCTCCTGTAGGTTTTAACTCCAACCCTGTTCCTGGAGAGACACCCTCCTGTAGGTTTTAACACCAACCCTGGTTCCTGGAGAGAAACCCTCCTGTAGGTTTTAACTCCAACCTTGTTCCTGGAAAGATACCCTCCTGTAGGTTTTAACTTCAACCCTGTTCCTGGAGAGAGACCCTCCTGTAGGTTTAACACCAACCCTGTTCCTGGAGAGATACCCTCCTGTAGGTTTTAACTCCAACCCTGTTCCTGGAGAGAGACCCTCCTGTAGGTTTTAACTCCAACCTTGTTCCTGGAGATCTACCATTCTCTCACTATCCATATATAACCTAGTTACTCTCACTATTCCCTATATAACCTAGTTTAATACTCTCACTATTCCATATATAACCTAGTTACTCTCACTATTCCCTATATAACCTAGTTACTCTCACTATTCCATATATAACCAAGTTTAATACTCTCACTATTCCCTATATAACCTAGTTACTCACTATCCCTATATAACCTAGTTACTCTCACTATTCCCTATATAACCTAGTTACTCTCACTATCCCTATATAACCTAGTTACTCTCACTATTCCTATATAACCTAGTTACTCTCACTATTCCATATATAACCTAGTTACTCTCACTATTCCCTATATAACCTAGTTACTCTCACTATTCCTATATAACCTAGTTACTCTCACTATTCCCTATATAACCTAGTTACTCTCACTATTCCATATATAACCTAGTTTAATACTCTCACTATTCCCTATATAACCTAGTACTCTCACTATTCCATATATAACCTGGTTACTCTCACTATTCCATATATAACCTAGTTACTCTCACTATTCCCTATATAACCTAGTTAAATACTCTCACTATTCCCTATATAACCTAGTTACTCTCACTATTCCATATATAACCTGGTTACTCTCACTATTCCCTATATAACCTAGTTACTCTCACTATTCCCTATTAAACCTAGTTACTCTCACTATTCCATATATAACCTAGTTACTCTCACTATTCCCTATATAACCTAGTTACTCTCACTATTCCATATATAACCTAGTTACTCTCACTATTCCCTATAATAACCTAGTTACTCTCACTATTCCATATATAACCTAGTTACTCTCACTATTCCATATATAACCTAGTTTAATACTCTCACTATTCCCTATATAACCTAGTTACTCTCACTATTCCATATATAACCTAGTTACTCTCACTATCATATATAACCTAGTTTAATACTCTCACTATTCCATATATAACCTAGTTACTCTCACTATTCCATATATAACCTAGTTACTCTCACTATTCCCTATATAACCTAGTTTAATACTCTCACTATTCCCTATATAACCTAGTTACTCTCACTATTCCATATATAACCTAGTTACTCTCACCATTCCCTATATAACCTAGTTACTCACTATTCCCATATAACCTAGTTACTCTCACTATTCCTATATAACCTAGTTACTCTCACTATTCCATATATAACCTAGTTACTCTCACTATTCCCTATATACCTAGTTACTCTCACTATTCCATATATAACCTAGTTACTCTCACTATTCCATATATAACCTAGTTACTCTCACTATTCCATATATAACCTAGTTACTCTCACTATTCCATATATAACCTAGTTACTCTCACTATTCCATATATAACCTAGTTACTCTCACTATTCCCTATATAACCTAGTTACTCTCACTATTCCCTATATACCTAGTTTAATACTCTCACTATTCCCTATATAACCTAGGTACTCTCACTATTCCATATATAACCTAGGTTAATACTCTCACTATTCCCTATATAACCTAGTTACTCTCACTATTCCATATATAACCTAGTTTAATACTCTCACTATTCCATATATAACCTAGTTACCTCACTATTCCATATATAACCTAGTTACTCTCACTATTCCCTATATAACCTAGTTACTCTCACTATTCCCTATATAACCTAGTTTAATACTCTCACTATTCCCTATATAACCTAGTTACTCTCACTATTCCATATATAACCTAGTTACTCTCACTATTCCCTATATAACCACTATTCCCTATATAACCTAGTTACTCTCACTATTCCATATATAACCTAGTTACTCTCACTATTCCATATATAACCTAGTTACTCTCACTATTCCCTATATAACCACTATTCCCTATATACCTAGTAACTCTCACTATTCCATATATAACCTAGTTACTCTCACTATTCCCTATATAACCTAGTTACTCTCACTATTCCCTATATAACCTAGTTACTCTCACTATTCCATATATAACCTAGTTACTCTCACTATTCCCTATATAACCAGTTACTCTCACTATTCCATATATAACCTAGTTACTCTCACTATTCCATATATAACCTAGTTACTCTCACTATTCCCTATATAACCTAGTTACCTCACTATTCCCTATATAACCTAGTTACTCACTATTCCCTATATAACCTGGTTTAATACTCTCACTATTCCCTATATAACCTAGTTACTCTCACTATTCCCTATATAACCTAGTTACTCTCACTATTCCATATATAACCTAGTTACTCTCACTATTCCTATATAACCTAGTTACTCTCACTATTCCCTATATAACCTAGTTTAATACTCTCACTATTCCATATATAACCTAGTTACTCTCACTATTGCATATATAACCTAGTTACTCTCACTATTCCATATATAACCTAGTTACTCTCACTATTCCCTATATAACCTAGTTACTCACTATTCCCTATATAAACCTAGTTACTCTCACTATTCCATATATAACCTAGTTAATACTCTCACTATCCCTATATAACCTAGTTACTCACTATTCCCTATATAACCTAGTTACTCACATTCCCTATATAACCTAGTTTACTCTCACTATTCCCTATATACCTAGTTACTCACTATTCCCTATATAACCTAGTTACTCACTATTCCCTATATAACCTAGTTACTCACTATTCCCTATATAACCTAGTTACTCTCACTATCCCTATATAACCTAGTTAATACTCTCACTATTCCATATATAACCTAGTTTAATACTCTCACATTCCCTATATAACCTAGTTACTCACACTATTCCCTATATAACCTAGTTACTCACTATTCCCTATATAACCTAGTTACTCTCACTATTCCCTATATAACCTAGTTACTCTCACTATTCCCTATATAACCTAGTGTTACTCACTATTCCCTATATAACCTAGTTACTCACTATTCCCTATAACCTAGTTACTCTCACTATTCCCTATATAACCTAGTTAATACTCTCACTATTCCTATATAACTAGTTTAATCTCTCACTATTCCCTATATAACTAGTTACTCACTATTCCTATATAACTAGTTACTCACATATTCCCTATATAACCTAGTGTACTACACATATTCCCTATATAACCTAGTTTAATACTCTCACTATTCCCTATATAACCTAGTTATACTCTCATATTCCTCTATATAACCTAGTTAATACTACTCACTATTCCTATATACCTAGTTACTCTCACTATTCCATATATAACCTAGTTACTCACTATTCCCTATTTAAACCAACTAGTACTCATCATATTCTATATAACTAGTGTACTCTCACTATTCCACTACTATAGTTAACACACTATCCCTATATAACCTATTACTCTCACTATTCCCTATTTTAACCTATTACTCTCACTATTCCATATATAACTAGTACTCTCACTATTCCCTATATAACCTAGTTACTCTCACTATTCCCTATTAACCTAGTTACTCTCACTATTCCATATAAACCTAGTTACTCTCACTATTCCCTATAAACCTAGTGTACTCACTATTCCCTATATAACCTAGTTTACTACACTATTCCCTATATAACTATACTCTCACTATTCCATATTTATAACCGTAGTTACTCTCACTATTCCCTATATAACCTAGGTTACTCTCATATTCCATATATAACCTAGTTACTCTCACTATTCCATATATAACCTAGTTACTTCACTATTCCCCTATATAACCTAGTTACTCTCACTATTCCCTATATAACCTAGTTACTCTCCATATTCCCTATATAACCTAGTTTAATACTCTCACTATTCCCTATATAACCTAGTTTACTCTCACTATGTCCATATATAACCTAGTTACTACTCACATTTCCCTATATAACTATTAATACTCTCACTATTCCATATATAACCTAGTTTACTCTCACTATTCCCTATATAACCTAGTTACTCTCACTATTCCCTATATAACCTAGTTACTCACTATTCCCTATATAACCTAGTTACTCTCACTATTCCCTATATAACCTAGTTACTCTCACTATTCCATATATAACCTAGTTTAATACTCTCACTATTCCATATATAACCTAGTTACTCTCACTATTCCATATATAACCTAGTTACTCTCACTATTCCCTATATAACCTAGTTTAATACTCTCACTATTCCATATATAACCTAGTTACTCTCACTATTCCCTATATAACCTAGTTACTCTCACTATTCCTATTATATGGTAATATGTTAGTATGTTATGGGTAGCAGTTGTACCTGTCTGTTAATATGTTAGTATGTTAGAGGTAGGAGTTGTATTGGTAATATGTTGGTATGTTAGAGGTAGGAGTTGTACCTGTCTGGTAATATGTTGGTATGTTAGAGGTAGGAGTTGTACCTGTCTGTTAATATGTTGGTATGTTAGAGGTAGGAGTTGTACCTGCCTGGTAATATGTTAGTATGTTAGAGGTAGGAGTTGTACCTGTCTGTTAATATGTTGGTATGTTATAGATAGGAGTTGTACCTGTCTGGTAATATGTTGGTATGTTAGAGGTAGGAGTTGTACCTGCCTGGTAATATGTTATGGGTAGGAGTTGTACCTGCCTGGTAATATGTTGGTATGTTAGAGGTAGGAGTTGTACCTATCTGTTAATATGTTGGTATGTTATGGGTAGGAGTTGTACCTGCCTGGTAATATGTTAGTATGTTAGAGGTAGGAGTTGTACCTATCTGTTAATATGTTGGTATGTTAGAGGTAGGAGTTGTACCTGCCTGTTAATATGTTAGTATGTTAGAGGTAGGAGTTGTACCTATCTGTTAATATGTTGGTATGTTATGGGTAGGAGTTGTACCTGCCTGTTAATATGTTAGTATGTTAGAGGTAGGAGTTGTACCTGTCTGTTAATATGTTGGTACGTTATGGGTAGGAGTTGTTGGTGTTTGCAAAAGGATTGTGAGTTTAATTCCACCAATAGGCAAAACATATGAACGTCTGACTGTAAGCCTGTGCTAAAATGGCATTATAACCTGTGGTAGTGGAGGTGGTTGTGTACACTGGTGTGCTATGTTGGAATGACATAATTACCATGAGAACACACACACACACACACACACACACACACACACACACACACGACAATACAATGTCACAAACGTCTAAGCTGCAGCACACCCCAATGACAGCACTCCTGATTTAATAATAGTACACTTTTTTTATTTTTTTTAGATCACATAGATATTTATAACAACCATTTACAATAACATTTAACATGAATAGTTCCATACATTATTTAATCATATTTTTAGTTTCCTGTTCCATATACATTAATACTAGCACACAAATAGACTCCAGGTATACAAACGAACTTAAAACACTAAATATTAAAATGGAATGTTGAGTTCAGACAACGTTTAAGCATTACTACATCATCAAGAGGCGACTGGAAGACTAAGGGGGGGGGGGGGGGGGCGTAGCGAGAGTAGGGAGTAGGGAGTAGGGATTAGGGGGTAGGGAGTAGGGGAGAGGACGGATCTCAACACACAATGCATTCTATCCATCCATCCATAACTGCATCCCAAATGACACCTATCCCAGGGGTATTTAACTCTGACTGCTGCTGTTCTGTTCCACCTGGTGTCCCAGGTCTAAATCAGTCCCTGATTAGAGAGGAATCACCCACCTGGTGTCCCAGGTCTAAATCAGGCCCTGATTAGAGGGGAATCACCCACCTGGTGTCCGCAAGTCTAAATCAGGCCCTGATTAGAGGGGAATCACCCACCTGGTGTCCCAGGTCTAAATCAGGCCCTGATTAGAGGGGAATCACCCACCTGGTGTCCCAAGTCTAAATCAGGCCCTGATTAGAGGGGAATCACCCACCTGGTGTCCCAGGTCTAAATCAGTCCCTGATTAGAGGGGAATCACCCACCTGGTGTCCAAGTCTAAATCAGGCCTGATTAGAGGGGAATCAACCCACCTGGTGTCCAGGTCTAAATCAGTCCCTGATTAGAGGGGAATCACCCACCTGGTGTCCCAAGTCTAAATAAGGCCCTGATTAGAGGGGAATCACCCACCTGGTGTCCCAGGTCTAAATCAGTCCCTGATTAGAGGGGAATCACCCCCTGGTGTCGCCAAGTCTAAATCAGGCCCTGATTAGAGGGGAATCACCCACCTGGTGTCCCAGGTCTAAATCAGTCCCTGATTAGAGGGGAATCCCACCTGGTGTCCAAGTCTAAATCAGTCCCTGATTAGAGAGGAACCACCCAACTGGTGTCCCAGGTCTAAATCAGGCCCTGATTAGAGGGGAATCACCACCTGGTGTCCCAAGTCTAAATCAGGCCCTGATTAGAGGGGAATCACCCACCTGGTGTCCCAAGTCTAAATCAGGCCCCTGATTAGAGGGGAATCACCCACCTGGTGTCCCAGGTCTAAATCAGTCCCTGATTAGAGGGGAATCACCCACTGGTGTCCCAGGTCTAAATCAGTCCCTGATTAGAGGGGAATCACCACCTGGTGTCCAAGTCTAAATCAGGCCCTGATTAGAGGGGAATCACCACCTGGTGTCCCAGGTCTAAATCAGTCTGATTAGAGGGGAATCACCCACCTGGTGTCCCAAGTCTAAATCAGGCCCCGATTAGGGGGAATCACCCACCTGGTGTCCCAGGTCTAAATCAGTCCCTGATTAGAGGGGAATCACCACCTGGTGTCCAAGTCTAAATCAGGCCCTGATTAGAGGGGAATCACCCACCTGGTGTCCCAAGTCTAAATCAGGCCCTGATTAGAGGGAATCACCCACCTGGTGTCCCAGGTCTAAATCAGTCCCTGATTAGAGGGGAACTCACCCACCTGGTGTCCCAGGTCTAAATCAGGCCCTGATTAGAGGGGAATCACCCCATGGTGTCCCAAGTCTAAATCAGCCCTGATTAGAGGGGGAATCACCCACCTGGTGTCCCAGGTCTAAATCAGTCCCTGTTGAGAGGGGAACAACGAAAAACAACAGTGGATTGGCTTCGAGGTCCAGAGTTGAATTTCAGGGCCTATTCCCTATACAGTGCAGTACATTAGACAGAGCCCTATTCCCTATATAGTACACTACTGTTGACCAGGGCCCTATTCCCTATACAGTGGCAGTACATTAGACCAGAGCCCTATTCTCTATACAGTGCAGTACATTAGACCAGGGCCTATTCCCTATACAGTGCACTACTTTAGACCAGGGCCCTATTCCCTATACAGTGCAGTACATTAGACCAGAGCCCTATTCCCTATACAGTGCAGTACATTAGACCAGGGCCCTATTCCCTATACAGTGCAGTCATTAACCAGAGCTATTCCCTATACAGTGCAGTACATTAGACCAGAGCCCTATTCCTATACAGTGCAGTACATTAGACCAGGGCCCTATTCCCTATACAGTGCAGTATATTAGACCAGAGCCTATTCTCTTATACAGTGCAGTACATTAGACCAGAGCCCTTTCCCCTATATAGTACACTACTGTTGACCAGGGCCCTATTCCCTATACAGTGCAGTACATTAGACCAGAGCCCTATTCTCTATACAGTGCAGTACATTAGACCAGAGCCCTATTCCTATATAGTACACTACTGTTGACCAGGGCCCTATTCCCTATACAGTGTCAGTACATTAGACCAGAGCCCATTCTCTATACAGTGCAGTACATTAGACCAGAGCCCTATTCCCTATACAGTGCAGTACATTAGACCAGAGCCTATTCCTATATAGTGCAGTACATTAGACCAGGGCCCTATTCCCTATACAGTGCAGTACATTAGACCAGGGCCTATTCCTATACAGTGCAGTACATTAGACCGGGCCCTATTCTATACAGTGCAGTACATTAGACCAGGCCTATTCCCTATACAGTGCCAGTACATTAGACCAGAGCCCTATTCTATACAGTGCAGTACATTAGACCAGAGCCCTATTCCTATACAGTGCAGTAACATTAGACAGAGCCTATTCCTATACAGTGCAGTACATTAGACAGAGCCTATTCCCTATAGTGAGTCATTGACAAGGGCCTATTCTCTATAGCAGTGCAGTAATTAGACCGGGCCTATCCCTATACAGTGCAGTACATTAGACCAGAGCCCTATTCCCTTTATCCGTGCAGTACATTAGACCAGAGCCCTATTCCTATACAGTGCAGTACATTAGACCAGGGCCCTATTCCCTATACAGTGCAGTACATTAGACCAGAGCCCTATTCCTATACGTGCAGTACATTAGACCAGAGCCCTATCTCCTATACAGTGCAGTACATTAGACCAGGGCCTATTCTTATACAGTGCAGTACATTAGACCAGGGCCCTATTCCCTATACAGTGCAGTACATTAGACCAGAGCCCTATTCCTATACAGTGCAGTACATTAGACCAGAGCCCTATTCCTATACAGTGCAGTACATTAGACGCAGGGCCCTATTCCTATACAGTTGCAGTACATTAGACCAGAGCCCTATTCCTATACAGTTGCAGTACTTTAGACGCAGGGCCTATTCCCTATACAGTGAGTACATAGACCGAGCCCTATTCCCTATACAGTGCAGTACATTAGACCAGGGCCCTATTCCTATACAGTGCAGTACAGATTAGACCAGGGCCTACTTCCTATACAGTGCAGTACTTAGACCAGGGCCCTATTCCCTATACAGTGCAGTACATTAGAACCAGGGCCCTATTCCTATAACAGTGCAGTACATTGACAGGGCCTATTCCCTAACAGTGGAGTACATTAGACCAGGCCCTATTCCCTATACAGTGCAGTAACATTAGACAAGAGCCCAATTCCCTATACAGTGCGAGTACATTAGACCAGAGCCCTATTCCCTATACAGTGCAGTACATTAGACCAGAGCCCTATTCCTATACAGTGCGTAATTAGACGCATGGGCCCTATTCCCTATACAGTGGCCAGTACATTAGACCAGAGCCTATTCTCTATACAATCAACATTCAGATCTACCTCTCCTTAGGGTGGGGGGGGGTAAGAACTACAGGTGTGTACCCCGTTCATATGGGGATTGTTCTATTTAGTTAGTAAATAGGGATGTTTATGATGTGTCCTATAGGTCCATGGAGGGGTCTGTAGGTAGGAAGGAGTCCATATGATATCCTACAGGTATGATATCTACAGGTATGATATTCTCAGGTATGATATTCTATAGGTATGATATCCTACAGGTATGATATCCTACAGGTGTAATATCCTACAGGTATGATATCCTACAGGTATGATATTCTACAGGTATGATATCTACAGTATGATATCTACAGGTATGATATCTACAGTTAATATATCCTACAGGTATGATATTTACAGTATGATATTCTAAAGGTATGATATCCTACAGGTATGGCTATTCTACAGGTAATATAATCATACAGGTATGATATTCTAAGGTTATGATTTTCTACAGGTATGATTATCCTACAGGTATGATATCCTACAGGTATGATATTCTACAGGTAATATATCCTAAAGGTAATGTATCCTACAGGTATGATATCCTACAGGTATGATATCCTACAGGTATGATATCCAACAGGTATGATATACTACTGGTCATGATATCCTACAGGTATGAATTACTACAGGTAATATATCCTACAGGTATGATCTTCAGGTATGATATTCTACAGGTATGATATCCTACAGGTATGATATCCTACGGGTTGATATTCTACAGGTAATATATCCTACAGGTAATATACCTACAGGTTGATATCCTACGGTATGATATCTACAGGTATGATATTCTACAGGTATATATCTAAGGTATGATTCCTACAGGTATGATATCCTAAAGGTATATATCACAGTATTCTACAGGTATGATATCCTACAGGTATGATATCCAACGGGTATGATATCCTACAGGTATGATATCCTACCAGGTTGATATCCTACAGGTTGATATCCTACAGGTTATGTATCCTACAGGTTTGATATCTACAGGTATGAATCCTACAGGTATGAATATTCAGGTATGATATCCTACAGGTATGGATTATCCTACAGGTATGATATTCTACAGGTACTGATACCTACAGGTATGATATCCTACAGGTATGATATCCTACAGGTATGATATCCTACAGGTATGATACCCTACAGGTGTGATATCCTACAGGTAATATATCTACAGGTATGATATTCCTAAGGTATGAGTCCATGGAGGGTGCGTAGCTGAATCCTAGGAAGGCTCGGCTGCCTCCGTGATGCTGGCAGTGATGAGGGAGGAGTCAGGGGAACAGCCAATGGAAGAGGGACGGGCTCGTCTGTGAATTCTGGATAAAGTGACGAAGGTCATTAGGGCCCGTCTGTAGGGGGGAGAGAGAGAGAGACAGAGACAGACAGTGAGAGAGAGACAGAGAGCGACAGAGGGAGAGAGAGAGAGAGTGAGAAACAGACAAGAGAGACAGAGAGAGAGAAGAGACAGAGAGAGAGAGAGAGAGAGAGAAGAGAGAAGAGAGAGAGACAGAGAGAGAGAGACAGAAAGAGAGACAGAGAGAGACAGAGAGGCATAATGGTACACAATAGACTTGCTTTTTATGTAAAGATGCAGTTGAGTGTTAAGATTTTATTTTGAACATGGCAGAGTAAAATGTATTTTCCTATTAAAGGATACGCGATTGTAAAAAAGTATGTTGTGCTATTGAAGGGGCGTACCACGTTTGGGTTTGAAGGGGCGTACCACGTTTGGTTGAAAGGGAACGTACACGTTTGGGTTGAAAGGGAACGTACCACGTTTGGGTTGAAAGGGAACGTACCACGTTTGGGTTGAAAGGGAACGTACCACGTTTGGGTTGAAAGGGAACGTACACGTTTGGGTTGAAGGGAAGTACCACGTTTGGGTGAAAGGGAAGTACCAGCTTTGGGTTGAAAGGGAACGTACCACGTTTGGGTTGAAAGGGAAGTACCACTGTTTGGGTTGAAAGGGGGGTAAGCTTCTTAGAGGTCAGGGCATCCCAGTTGATGGGGGAGAAGAACATGTGGTTCATTGATCTCCTCCTGAGAGAGAGAGAGAGAGAGAGAGAGAGGGAGAGAGAGACAGAGAGACAGAGACAGAGACAGAGTGAGAGACAGAGAGAGAGACAGAGACAGAGAGAGAGACAGAGCGAGAGAGACAGAGAGAGAGAGCGAGAGAGAGTTAGGATAGGCCAACAAGTTCATCAAAACACTAACCAACCCACTGGACACACACACTCTCCGCCTCTCTCACACCACAACTTACCAAAGTCGTGGCTGTGTCCCAGTCGTAGTGTGCGGCTTTTCTGCAGCAGTCCCTCCAGTATGGTGCTTGCAGGCGTTAGAGATGTTGGGTTTGAGCTGCAGGGGCTTGTCAGGATGTTGTCGTACATCTCTGCTGTGTTACGACTGTAAAACGGAGGCTGAGGACAGGAAGCAGTTAGACACCTGGTACTGGTGAGGACAGGAAGCAGTTAGACACCTGGTACTGGTGGGACAGGAAGCAGTTAGACACCTGGTACTGGTGAGGACAGGAAGCAGTTTAGACACTGGTACTGGTGAGGACAGGAAGCCGATTAGACCT
>NW_019943254.1:110144-125741 GCF_002910315.2 Salvelinus sp. IW2-2015 | reverse complement strand
TACCGCGTACAGATCAATGTGGAGCTATAATACAGGATGGTACCGGTACAGAGTCAATGTGGAGCATATACAGGGGGTACCGGTACAGGTCAATGTGCTCGGAACACTGTTAGTTGAAGTATATTACATGTAGGTAGAGTTAAAGTGGACTATGCATAGATTAAAACAGAGTAGCAGCAGTGTAAAAGAGGGTTCTGGTAGCCCTTAAGATTAAGCGTTCAGGAGTTCTTATGGCTTGGGGAAGAAGCGTTTAGAAAGCCTCTTGGACAGACTTGCGCTCCGGTACCGCTTGCCGTGCGGTTAGCAGAGAGAACAAGTCTATGACGAGGGTGCTCGAGTCTGTGACAAGGTTTAGGGCCTTCCTCTGACCAACCGCCTGGTATAGAAGTCCTGATGGCAAGAAGCTTGGGCCCCATTGATGTACTGGGCTGTACGCACTAACCCTGCTGTAGTGCACTTGCGGTCGCGGGCTGAGCAGTTCCATTACCAGAGTGATGCAAACTCGTCAGACTGGTCTCCGATGCAGCTGTAAAACACTTACTGAAGGATCTGAGGACCCCATGCAAAATCTTTTCAGTCCGTTCTGAGGGGATAGGTTTTTGTTGCCCTACAAACTGTCCTAGTGTGTTTTGAGAACCATGATAGTTTGCCTTGATTGGACAACAAGGAACTTGAAGCTCTCAACCGGTCGGTGTGTGTGTGTGTGTGTGTGTGTGTTGTGTGTGTTGTTGTGGTGTGTGGTGTGTGTGGTTGTGTGTGTTGTGGTGGTGTCTAACTGACACCTGAGAGGTGACTCTACAGATAGCCCCCAGCAGCGCGCCAGGCGTCCCCTGGTGAAGCTGTTACAGATCTCAGCCCACTGGTTGGTCTCTAGCAGAGAGCAGGTAGGGAGAGTTCTCTATGCGTGCCGCAGGTACACCAGCACTACCCATGAGGATCTGGATGTCTGGGGGAGAGGAAGACACTTAATGAATGCTCTGGGGGGGAGAGGAGACACTGGTTAACATGGACGTCTTGGAGGGAGACACTGTAACATGGAACGTCTGGCGGGGGGGGAGGAGACCACTGATTACAATGGACCGTCTGGGGGGGGAGAGGAGGACACTGTTAAACATGGACGTCTGGGAGGGGAGACACCTGTTAACATGGACGTCTGGGGGGAGAGGAGACACTTGTTAACATTGGAGTCTGGAGGGGGAGAGGGACACTGTTTAACATGGACGTCTGGGAGGGAGAGAGACCACTGTTAACATGGAACGTCTGGGGGGGAGGAGACACTGTTACAGGACGTCTGGGGGGGCGAGAGGAGAACACTGGTAACATGGACGTCTGGGAGGGAGAGGAGACACTGTTACATGTGACGTCTGGGAGGGGAGAGGAACACTGTTAACATGGACGTCTAGGGGGGGAGAGGAGAATTGTTAACATGGACGTCTGGGGGGAGAGGAGACACTGTTAACATGGAGCGTCTGGGGGGGAGAGGAGACACTGTTAACATGGACGTCTGGGAGGGGAGAGGAAGACACTGTTAACATGGACGTCTGGGAGGGGAGAGGAGGACACTTAACATGGCGTCTGGGGGGAGATGGAGACACTGTTAACATGACGTCTGGGGGAGAGGAGACACTGTTAACGATGGACGTCTGGGGGGGAGAGGAGACACTGTTAACATGGACGTCTTGGGGGGGAGAGTAGACACTGTTAACATGACGTCTGGGAGGGGAGAGGAGACACTGTTAACATGGACGTCTGGGGGGGAGAGGAGACACGTGTTAACATGGACGTCTGGGGGAGAGGAGACACTGTTAACATGGACGTTCTGGGGGGGAGAGGAGACACTGTTAACGATGACGTCTGGGAGGGGAAGAGACACTTTAACATGGACGTCTGGGGGGGGAGAGAGACACTGTAACATGGACGTCTGGGGGGAGAGGAACACTGTTAAACATGGACGTCTGGGGGGGAAGGAGGACACTGTAACATGGACGTCTGGGGGGGAGAGGAGACACTGTTTAACATGGACGTCTGGGAGGGGAGAGGAGACCACTGCTTAACATGGACGTCTGGGAGGGGAGAGAGAGACACACTGTTAACTAATGGAACTTCTGGAGGAGGAGGAGACACTGTTAACATGACGTCTGGGGGGAAGGAGACACTGTCACATGGACGTGCTGGGGGGGAGAGGAGACACTGTTACATGGACGTCTGGAGGAGAGGAGACACTGTTTAACATGGACGTCGGAGGGAGGGAGACACTGTCTAAACATGGACGTCTGGGAGTGGGAGAGGAGACACTGTAACATGGACGCCTAGGGGGGAGAGGGAACACTGTTAACATGGACGTCTGGGGGGAGAGGAGGACACTGTTTTTAACATGGACGTCTGGGGGAGAGGAGCACTGTTAAACATGGACGTCTGGGGGGGGAGAGGAACACTAACAGACGTCTGGAGGGAGAGAGACACTGTTAACATGGGACGTCTGGGAGGGAGAGAGACACTGTTAACATGGACGTCTGGGGGGAGAGGGACACTGTACACATGACTCTGGGGGGGAGAGGAGACACTGTTAACATGGACGTCTGGGGGAAGAGAGACACTGTTAAACATGGACTCTGGGGGGGAGAGGAGACACTTTAACATGCAGTCTGGGGGGGAGAGGAGACACTGTTAACATGGACGTCTTGGGGGAGAGAGACCACTGTAACAGGACGTCTGGGGGGGAGAGGAGACACTGTTAACATGACGTCTGGGGGGAGAGGAGGACACTGTAACATGAGTTGGAGGGAAGGAGACACTGTTAACATGGACGTCTGGGAGGGAGAGGAGACACTGTTAACATGGACGTCTGGGGGAGAGAGGAGACAACTGTTAACATGGACGTCTCGGGGGGAGAGGAGACACTGTTAACATGGACGTCTGGGAGGGGAGAGAACACTGTTAACATGGACGTCTGGGGGGAGAGGAGACACTGTAACATGGACGTCTGGAGGGGAGAGGAGACACTGTTAACATGGAGTCGTGGGGGAGGACACTTTACAGCGGCTGGGGGAGTGAGGAGACACTTAATGAGTCTGGGGGAGAGGAGACACTGTTAACATGGACGTCTGGGAGGGGAGAGGAGACACTGTAACATTGGACGTCTGGGAGGGGAGAGTGAACACTTAATGATGTCTGGGGGGAGAGGCAGACACTGTTTAACATGGACGTCTGGAGGGAGAGAGGAGACACTGTTAACATGGACGTCTGGGAGGGGAGCCACTTAACGTGGACGTCGGGAGGAGGAGACACTGTTAACATGGACGTCTGGGAGGGGAGAGGAGACACTGTTAACGTGGACGTCTGGAGGGGAGGGGAACACTGTTAACATGACGTCTGGGAGGGAGAGGAGACACTGTGTTAACATGGACGTCTGGGAGGGAGACACTGTTAAACATGGACGTCTGGGAGGGGAGAGAGACACTGTTAACATGAACGTCTGCGGGGGGGGAGAGGAGACACTGGTTAACATGGACGTCTGGGGGGGGAGAGGAGACCTGTTAACGATGGACGTCTGGGGGGGAGAGAGACACTGTTAACATGGACGTCTGGGAGGGGGAGAGGGAGACACTGTTAACATGGACGTCGGGAGGGAGACATCGTTACATGGCGTTGGGAGGGGAGACACTGTTAACATGACGTCTGGGGGGGAACACGTGTAACATGGACGTCTGGCGGGGGAGAGGAACACTGTTAACATGGACGTCTGGGAGGGAGAGGAGACACTGTTAACATGGACGTCTGGGAGGGGAGAGGAGACACTGTTAACATGGACGTCTGGAGGGAGAGGAGACACTGTTAACATGGACGTCTGAGGGGAGAGAGACACTGTTTAACATGGACGTCTGGGAGGGAGAGGAGACCACTGTTAAACAATGACCTGGAGGGAGAGGAACACTGTTAAACACTTGGGGGAGGGACCGTTACTGGACGTGCGGGGGGGGAAACACTGTTACATGGACGTCTGGGGGGGGAGGAACACTGTTAACATGACGTCTGGGAGGGAGAAGTCCACTGTTAACATGACGTCGTGGGGGGGAGGAACACTGTTGAACAAGGAGTCTGGGGGGAGAGGAGGACACTGTTAACGTGGACTCTGGGAGGGGAGAGGAGACACTGAACATGACGTACTGCGGGGAGAGACGACACTGTAACATGGCGCGGGGGAGAGGAGCACTGTTACATGACGTCTGGGGGAGAGGACAGGGAGGGAGGGGTGACTTATGGTACAGTGAGGAGCATGGTCATGAGGAGGTATAAGATGCTAAGAGACAGTGGTCTAGTAAGGATGTCTGACAGAGACAGGTCATAAGTAGGGAGGAAGGTAGTGCCAGTTGACACGATATTGGAACAGGTCTAGTTCAGTCACTGGTAAGAGAAAGAAGCTATGAGTCCTGTAAGAAACTAATTGCAACGGAAATGCTTGGCAACACAAAACGAACACCGAACATGCTTGCAACACAAGACAACAACGAATGCTTGGCAACACAAAACCAAACAAGCGGAACCATGCTTGGCAACAACAAAACAACAACGAACATGCTTTGCAAAAACACCGGATTTGGCAAACAACAAAACAACACGGGAACATGCCTTGCAACACACAAACAACAACGAACATGCTTGGCCAAACACAAAAAACACAACGAACATGCTTGCAACACAAAACAACAACGGAACATGCTTGCAACACAAAAACACAACGGAACATGCTTGGACAACACAAAACAACAATGGGAACATGCTTCGCAACACAAAAACAACAATTAGAGTTTCTCATTTGATGATTAGGTTCTTCTTATTGGACAGTTCCTCCCTGTTTCAGTTGATTTTCTTCCGTTTGGTGCCTAATTGAAACATGATTCCCTGTCAAAAAGTTCTTTCCAAAACCACCAGAACCCCCAGCCAGGGAGTCTGTCCCTACCCCTCTTCAAAACCACCAGGAACCCCCAGCCAGGGAGTCTGTCCCTACCCTCTTCAAAACACAGGAACCCCAGCCAGGGAGTCTGTCCCTACCCCTCTTCAAAACCACCAGGAACCCCCAGCCAGGGAGTCTGTCACTACCCCTCTTTCAAAAACCACCAGGAACCCCCAGCCAGGGAGATCTGTCGCCTACCCACTCTTCAAAAACCACCAGGACCCCCGCCAGGGAGTCTGTCACTACCCCTCTTCAAAACCACCAGGAACCCCCAGCCAGGAGTTCGTGTCCCTAACCCCTCTCAAAAACCACCAGGGAACCCCCAGCCAGGGGAGTCTGTCCACTACACTCTCTGGTGCGGTGAGGTGGACTGTTAATGCTTCCATTCAGACCATAATTTATTGCCCTCTACATTTCTATCTGTTCCCACTCTGACCGAACAGGGCCCAGGCTGTCTGTTTTCCTACCTCTCTGGTGCTGTGAGGCGAAGGCTGGAAGTGCCTGGCGTACTGTAGCGCCTCCAGCTGGTTGGTGATGCCTCCGTTTAACAGGCTGATGAAGTAGAGGCGTGTGCAGCTTGAACTCCAGGGTACTGTTCAGGTCCAGGCAGCGCTGCCGTTTGTTACTGCCCACGGAGCCAGGGAGAGAGAGGATTGTAATCATTTAGTGCCCACCTAATCACCGCAGCAAGCACAGTTGCAAACTGAAAGCAAGTTATATGGACAAATTCTGTAGTTCCCTTCCACGTTTTCCTTCAGGTTTAGGGTCCTAGTGAAAAGAGCCCCAGGATTGGGCTCAATCAATTTCAAGTAAATTGAACCTCAACCCCGCAGCCCCCATACCCCACCCGCGCATGCCCCAAACCCCCCCCGGGTGTCTACAAAGTCTTTCAGATCTCAGATTGTGTCTAAAGTTAATCAGTTATGAATGGATCAACAATGCTCGAAAGTGGATTTGATTCACATTTACTCCCTCAGAGACGGAGGTACAGTACACACTCTAGTGCTGGTCTGACGGTCGAGTATAGTAAACAGAGAGGAGGTACAGTACACACTCTAGCTGCCTGTTGACGGTCAGTATATAACAGAGAGGAGGTACAGTACACCACCTCTAGTGCTGGCTGAGTCAGTATTATAACAGAGAGGAGGTACAGTACACACTCTAGTGCTGGTCTGAGGTCAGTATATAACCAGAGAGGGGTACAGTACACACTTAGTGCTGGTCTGAGGTCAGTATTAATAACAGAGAGGAGGTACATTACACCACTAGTGCTGGTCTGAGGTACAGTAATATAACAGAGAGGAGTACAGTACACACTAGTGCTGTCTGAGTCAGTATTATAACAAGAGGAGGTACAGTACACACTCTATGTGGTTGAGATCAGTAATATACAGAAGGAGTTACAGAACTCTATCGTCTGAGGTCAGTATATACAGAGAGAGGTACAGTACACACTTGTGCTGATCTGAGGTCAGTATATAACAGAGGAGAGTACAGTACACACTCTTAGTGCTGGTCTGAGGTCAGTATTAAGGAGAGGAGTACAGTACACACTATGCTGGTCTGATGGTCAGTATATAACAGAGAGGAGTAGAGAGTACAGTACATACTCTAGTGCTGGTCTGAGGTCAGTAAATAACAGAGAGGAGTGAAGGAGGTACCAGTACATACTCTAGTGCTGGTCTGAGTCAGTATATAACAGAGAGAGGTACAGTACATACTCTAGTGCTGGTCTGAGGTCAGTATATAACAGAGAGGAGTACAGTACTACTCTAGTGCTGGTCTAGGTCAGTATATAACAGAGAGGAGGTACAGTACATTACTCATAGTGCGTGGTCTGAGGGTCAGTATATAACAGAGAGGAGGTACAGTACATACTCTAGTGCTGGTCTGAGGTCAGTATATAACAGAGAGGAGGTACAGTACATACTCTAGTGCTGGTCTGAGGTCCTGCATCCTCAAGGCCTCCAGGATCCTGTTGAGTTCCAAAAATGGCTGCTTCATGCTCATGTCAATCACTACTCCAGACTCCTGGGAGATACACAAACAAAGAGAAGCCAGGCAGTTTTAATGCATATGAAATATACCAAATGTCTTCCATTCTGGTTCTGGGGACCAACAGGGTGTGCAGGCTTTTGTTTCATCTCAGTTGTTCTGTTTACCTGACATAGGTCCTCTGCCACACTCAGCATGCCTTGTCTGTACAGGTGTTCCACAATGGTCTCACTCAGGTACTTCTGTCTCTCAGGTGAGTCCCACACTGTCTCTGCCACCACTGCACTCACCTCTGCATCAAAGTTCTACAGAAACACAGCCAGGAAACAACGAAAGGATAAGTGGAAATAAATTTCTCCTTTGTGTGCTTAAAATGTATAATACTGTCTTGAACCACAAGGAAGTTGCATCATCTCTTTTCTAAATTGTAAAGATACTATAATGAAAGCATTTAGTGGGAAACTCTCACCCTGTCGATAGCTTTGCCCACTTTGGAGACACTGCCGTGGATGTCCTTGTGTCTGGAGGCCAGCAGCTGTACGGTTTCTTTAATGTTCTTACAACACTGGGCCATGGTCTGAGACAGCACCGTCAGATCGGCATCTCGTACCCCTGAAGGAGAAGTATTTAGAGAGGYGGGAGAATCAGGTTTCTGCATTGTGATGCATTGACATTACACAACATTCTATGGCAGCCATGTTAGCACCATTTCAAATATAATGACATATGTCTATGGTTAGCACCCTATTACCATCACATGGGAATATTCAAACAATGTTATGTAACTGAATGTCTAGAATTAGAACAATATTCAAAAGTTGACCCAACTCTGTAAATACATGTCTCTGCCATGAAGGAGACAGCAAGGTTAAAGGTTAAAGTAGTCCTGCTGAAAGTTACATAAAGAGACCTATGAATCACTTCTGTGCCTGAACACTCATGAGTCATGACACGCAACCGGAGCAAAACAATGTTTCATTTGTCTTGTGGCGAATTGTTTAAATAAATGAATTGCATATTGTTCCGTGCTTTAGTTATAGTCGTGCATCAAATTCCTCAAATATGGGGCCTTTAACCGTATGTGCAGGTATCTATCATTCTGTACCTGCAAGGTACCGGATGACTGGAGTGGACACTACTTCTAAACTACAGCGTGGCCTTACCGAATGTAACCAGCTGTCCCCGTAGCTCACAGACGCTGCGTAGTAGTTCGTCCAGCCGTTCCTCTGACTGGTGTCCGTACATGACGAACCTGTGGAGCACCTTCTCCAGCTCCCGCTCCACACACGCACACTGCTCCATACCTAGACTGGGACTCTACTGCATTCACTACCACCTGGGAGAGACAACACACATAACCAAGGGAACTAGGCCTAGGACAGCGGTATTCAAACCTCTCCCCAGGGACCCCCAGACATTTCACTATTTTGTTGTAGCCCTGAAGTAGTTCATCTGATTCACCTAGTCAAGGGCTTGAAGTAGCTCATCTGATTCACCTAGTCAAGGGCTTGAAGTAGCTCATCTGATTCACCTAGTCAAGGGCCTGAAGTAGCTCATCTGATTCACCTAGTCAAGGGCCTGAAGTAGCTCATCTGATTCACCTAGTCAAGGGCCTGAAATAGCTCATCTGAATCACCTAGTCAAGGGCCTGAAGTAGCTCATCTGATTGATCTAGTCAATGGCTTGATGATTAGTTGAATCAGGTGTGCTAGCTACAGAAAATATAAAATACCTGGAACGGCTGGGGGTCCCCAAGGAGAGGTTTGAGAACCACTGAACAAGGTCACAAACAATAGCTCAGCATTTTGCAATCCTCCCATGACCCCAACAGTTTTGATTCACTACTAGTACTAGCATAACTGGTCAACAAAATACTTGATTAGTTGAATCAGATTTGCTAGAGCCTAAAGTGTGCAATGGCACAGTTTGGACAGTATTGATAATCATTGACAGGCAACAGAAAATATGAAAGAAGACCAATTTATTCTAGATCAACAAGTGGATATCACTGTTGTTAGGCCTAAATGTCTTGGTCTCATTGACACATCAGGCATCCCTGGTGTAAACATTTGAAAAACATCGCTCTGCAACTTTCCCCTTCTCGTTTTAATTGTATACATCTGACAAATAAAACATTTACTATGTAACTACACATCATGCAAAAAAAGACTACTTTTGGAACCGGTTTGCTCGCTGAAGCTAATAGGCCCTGTCCATAGCCTCAAGCCCTCGACCAATGGCATTCGACTGCAACACAGGGTTAGCACGGTAGGCTAACTAGCCAAATCGTTTGCTGACACAGAGTTAAGACAAGTAGCTAGCGAAACACTAAGAATCTAGCCAGCTGTGTTCTTGCTACTTACTAAATACTCACAACAAAGCTCTGGTAGCAGCTATGTTAACAAATATCAAGTTAGCTAAGCTAACTAGCCAAACCCACAACAACATTACCAAGCCAGCTAGCGTAGCTATATAGCTACTGGTACCTAGACGTTATCTAGCTGCATAAGAAGTCGTATCAAACACCACTTGGTTACAATGTCGATTATCATACCTCTGTCAATCCTATTGACAGCTAAGAAATGTTGGTGAGTAGCTAGCTAGCTACGTTTTGTTATTCTGTCCTTTCGCATACACTTCAAGTTGTCGCATAACGTAAACCTAGCAATGGACCGAAGCTGTTTATGTTTGACTCGGCAATAGTGGTGTATTTTAATCGATTGCATAGTTAGAAAGACAGCCAGATTACACTAATATTTGTTGCAATTCTAAAATAAATTAACGACATGTCATAAAATATAAAATTAGTTAGAAGGACAACATAAAGCGTCAAAATAAAGACCACTTRCCTGTCGTAACAGCGATTCTCCACCAGTTGTCCTTCGATCTGCGGAACTTCCTTCCGGTGTCGCACATCTCAGATTTTCATAATAAAAGTACTGTAGTTACTTTGACCATAAAGGTAAGGTTCTTAGACTTGATTCAATGTTTAATATTTACAGAGTTCCATCCTCTGATACATACTCATATATCCGTAAAAAACAAGTCAAATGTAGTATTTGATTCCAATGTTAAATTGTCTCACAATAGCCTACAAGTTCATTGCGAACCCCAGGTGGCGCTGTATGGACGGTTATGAATGGAGATCTATGGCCAGATTGCATAGCGATGGTGCAGACAGGTGTGTGGCTTGGAGCTGGCCAGGGAATTTCCCACCTGTGATGTAACTATCTGGTCATGACCCCAGACAGGCATTGATGTAAAACACACACACACACACACACACAAATCATCAATATGCATGTAGATTACTGAAAGTCACTCATAAGACATGTCTCAATTAAGTTCTAAGTCTCAATTCTGTCGCTTCATTAACTTGCATCAACAAAGACTGAGTGTATAAAAAGAAAGACAAATCTCAGTTTCATAGTTGGGAGTCTGTGTGTAGCCTAGGTCACTGGAGACCAAACTTAACGGAGATATAACTAAAGAAGCTTGTGTTTCAGAGTGAAGAAATAGGCTGCATAGCCTCTTTTAGCGAGGCCTGGGCGGCCACCCAGCCCCGACCACACACAGCTCACATCACAATCTCACAAAGGTTGCAACGGTAGTTCCCCTCATGCCAACTGAGAAGTTATTTTCCCTCCAACACTTTCTCACCTCTACGTCTATGAAAGTCTTCAAATACATTTGAATGAAATTCCACTGAGACGAGAGTTTTGGAGCTGGAGATGTAATACCTGCCCCATTGTCTTACTGTGCATGGCTCAGCTCACACTACTATGCTGCATGTGCACGTTGGTCAAACAAGCAAGGGGTGTACTACAGATTAGAGAAACACTAGTAAGTAAGACAAGTGTTGTTCTCTGCAGCTCAGTTGGTATGGCTCTTGCAACGGCGGGATAGTGGGTTTGATTCCCGGGACCACCCATACGTAAACAAATGTATGCAGGCATGACTGTAAGTTGCTTTGGATAAAAGCGTCTGCTAAATGGTATATATTATTATTATATTAGAACATCTGTACAAGTCAAATCAACTCCAACTCCTTATGATCTAAACATGCATAATCACACTTCACAACAGAAGATTGGACAGAGTTTTGCATGGGATCTTTCTAGAAGGTGCTATGAAGCCCCCAATAGGCTAGATTACAGTGATGCACATCAATCATTACACACACGTGGATTAAGGATTAATACAAGTTAGGTGACAGATTCACAAACCACAATCACACCCCAAAAAGGGCATCACAACAAACTAGGGCAGTTGACAACAGCTAGATTTGAAATGTGATCCTGCTGGCTTCTATTCTGTCCTGTTTGTCATGAATACTAAGGGGTTGGTTGGTTCTAAAATACCCTCTCATGAGACTGGGCCTTGGTTTAGCATCACAGCCCAAAGATAGGAGCACAGGAAATAAACACCCATGTGAGTTTACTGTCTGAGGAGGAACTAAAGTATATTAGACCAGACTGAGACTGCTGCACCCAACCTTATACTGAACCTACCTGACAACGTGTTAGACCAGACTGAGACTGCTGCACCCAACCTTATACTGAACCTACCTGACAATGTGTTAGACCAGACTGAGACTGCTGCACCCAACCTTATACTGAACCTACCTGACAATGTGTTAGACCAGACTGAGACTGCTACACCCAACCTTATACTGAATCTACCTGACAATGTGTTAGACCAGACTGAGACTGCTACATCCAGCCAATACTACATCATATAGCTGGAGAGCATAAGCTAGGATGTAGCATCACATCGCCGCTATTTTATTACTTAAGTGCATATCAAGGATCAGGTTTGCCATTGCAATTCACTTTTCATTTCTAAAGGTCTGTCTGCTGAGGAGAGTGAAAAACTTTTCTAGCCTTGTGTTTAGAACCAGAGATCTGCCCACTCTACCTAGGGAATAGAACGATCCTCTCTTGCCCGCCTGAATAATTGGTCATACTTAATCCACAGTCACTTGATAGACATTCAAAATGCTCCCTGAGTCCAGGGCCTCTGGGTCCAAACGTAGTTACACTATTAGGAATAGGGATGCCTTTTCATAATCAGCCCAACTTCATTATGTTGCCTTGATACGGGACCAAAGCTTCCCAAGGAGTTACTAATGGCTGTCAAAGTAAAGGATAGAATCAACTGCCTTATTGGGTTAGTCAGAGGACCCACTGACCTGTCCCCACACTGCAAAAAACAGGGCGAGACCAAGACACAACACACAACACACACCGCACAACGACCACAACCCACCGCCACCCGCAACAAAACACACACCAACACACACACACACAACACAACCACACACACACACACACACACCACACACACAACACCCACACCACACAAACACCAGTGTTTACATTCCTCTCTACTACGAGGCGAACCTTCCACCTCAGTAAAATCTCTCATTGCCACAATCACATAAAAAAACAAAATCCCGCACAGAAAGGTATGGAGAGGGAGTATTAAATCGACTCAAACCAAGCCCAAAGCGGCGAAGAGGAAACGAGGAGAGGGAACAAAATGGAAGAGACTAAAAACGCGGAGTAGGGGAAGACGGAAATGAGCCCAAGAACCTAAAGGAGTGGAAGAGAGGGGAGAGGAAGAGAGGGAGAGTGAGGAGACGAGGGGAGAGAAGAGAGGGAAGAGAGAATTGGAAGAGGAGGAGAGGAGCAATGGAATAGGGATGCGAATGAGAAGGCGATGAGGATAATGGCAAGGAGAGGGAGAAGTAAGAGAGGAGAGGGAGAGGAAAATGGAAAAGAAGAGCGAGAGAAATGGAAGATATGGGAGTGGAAGAGAGGAGAGGAAGAGAGAGGGAGAGGAGGAGAGAGGGAGAGGAAGAGAGGGAAGAGGAGAGAGAGGGGAAGGAAAGAGAGAGGGAGAGGAAAGGGAGAAGAGGGGGATACAAAATGGCTACACGGGCACCTACTAGACTTCTGGGAATGTTTGGTTTTACAGGATGTTGTGAGTGTGTGTGTGTGCTTTGTGTCTATGTACATGTTTAGCCTGTCTGTTGCTGCTTTGCTTGGAAAGTCGATTTAATAATACCCCTCATACCTTTCTTGGAGGGATTTTTGTTTTAATGTGTAATGTTGTGCCAATGAGAGATCTTTACTGAGGTGGAGAAGGTTCTGCTCGTAGCTAGAGAGAAATGTTAAACACTGTGTGTGTGTGTGTGTGTGTGTGTTGTGTGTGTGTGTGTGTGTGTGTTGTGTGTGTGTGGTGAGTCGGGTGGTGTCGTGTGGTGTACAATCAATTTTCGGGAACATCGCATGTGTGGCGTGCGGCGGATGTGTGTGTGTGATGTGTGTCTGGTCTGCCCTGTTTTGTCATGTCGGGGAACATCAGTGGTCCCTCTGGGCACTAACCCAATAAAGCAGTTTGATTATATCCTTCTTACTGACAGCCAGTAGAAACTCCTTGAGAGCTGTCTCATTAAGGCATAACAGTAATGACAGTGGCTTAGTACCGAAAAGGCATCCTATTCCATTACATAGTCAAGACTACGTGTTTGACGCATGAGCCCTGGAACAAGGGAGCCATTTTGGAATGCAGGTTAGCAGTGACTGGGGATGTATAGTATGGACATTATGTCAGGGGGCAGAGAGGACCTCATTCCCCTGGAGAAAGTGGGCAGACTCTGTCTCTAACCACAGGCCTAGAATCAGTTTACTCTCCATCAGCAACAGCTTAAGAAATAAGATGCAAGTGGCAAATAAACGTGATCCTAGGATCATCACTTAAGTTATAACGGCAGATGTCATCCTACACTCCTAGCTATTCCTGCTCGCCAGCTTATGAGTTGTATTACTGATCAGAGGCCTCCAGTAGATAGCCACGGCTTGTTTGTTGCCAGTGGTTTGTAGATAACTCCAAACAGTAAACTGGCCTGCATTATTTTATGACACGTTTATTAATTACACATAGATTCACCCAGGCAGACACGAGCGAGAAGTCACACACATAGTGGTTAGAGAACATGGAACACGTAACACTATCTGACACAACAGTGAGATTGGAAACATGAGCCAGATAGCTGCTGCACTTTTGTCCATGTATTACAGTAAATTCAGCATATTGTATGTCAGATGTTCCTCTCTCTCTCTCTCTCTCTCTCTCTCTCTCTCTCTCCTCTCTCTTCTCTCTTCTCATCTCTCTCTCTCTCTCTCTCTCTCTCTCTCTCTCTCTCTTCTTCCTCTCTCTCTCTCTCTCTCTCTCTCTCTCTCCTCTCTCTCTCTCTCTCTCTCCTCTCACTTCCCTCTCTCTCTCTCTCTCTCTCATCTCTCTCTCTAATACCACCCCATCTCTCTTACCCTTTCTCTCTCCCCATCTCTTGTCATCCCTCTCTCCCCACCTCTCTCTCTCTCTCTCCTTCTCGTCTCTGTCATCCTAGAGTTCAGGGTTTATTGTATTGCTGTGGGGCTAGTGTCAGTGGGTGGACTCAGGGGAAAGTATGACTTGGCACCTCGACTATGGAGAGGTTTTACGTTCAGCCAGGGTTAGATGAAACAAGCAGCCCCCTTGCATCCAATACAAAAACTACACCTACTTGATCAACAGCAATACCCACACAGCTGGCTAAACACCATCCATTCACAAAGCCAACTAGAACACAACCATACCCAACCTGCAGTGCCAATCTATGTTCAAGGTTTTCTGAGTGCCAGGGTCACAGGGAATACAAATGAGAGCCAGCCTTTTGGCTACTTCCTGTTACTGGTATAGACATGCTCATTATAGTAGTGTGCATTGTTCCTGTCATGTATGTTGTTATAAAGTGATCTTAGTGAAGTAATACATGTACAACATATAGATTCAGTATAAGGTGGTGTAGCAGTCTCAGTCGTCTAACACATTTAGGTAGTTCAGTATAAGTTGGGTAGCAGTCGTCAGTCTGGTCTAACACATGTTTCAGTAGGTCAGTATAAGGTGGTGTAGCAGTCTCAGTCTGGTCACACATTGTCAGTAGATTCAGTATAAGTTGGGTGCAGCAGTCTCACGTCTGGTCTAACACATTGTTCAGGTAGATTCAGTATAAGGTGGTGTGTAGCAGTCTCAGTCTGGTCTAACACATTGTCAGGTAGATTCAGTATAAGGTTGGGTGTAGCAGTCTCAGCCTGGTCTAACACATTGTTGCAGGTAGATTCAGTATAAGGTTGGGTGAGCAGTCTCAGTTCTGGTCTAACACATTGTCAGGTAGTTCAGTATAAGGTTGGGTGTAGCAGTCTCAGCCTGGTCTAACACATTGTCAGGTAGATTCAGTATAAGGTTGGTGTAGCAGTCTCAGTCCTGGTCTAACACATTGTCAGGTAGATTCAGTATAAGGTTGGGTGTAGCAGTCTCAGCCTGGTCTAACACATTGTCAGGTAGATCAGTATAAGGTTGGGTGCAGCCAGTCTCAGCTGGTCTAACACATTGTCAGGTAGATTCAGTATAAGGTTGGGTGTAGCAGTCTCAGTCTGGTCTAACACATTGTCAGGTAGACTTCAGGATATAAGGTTGGGTGCAGCAGTCTCAGTCTGGTCTAACACATTGTCAGGTAGATTTCAGTATAAGGTTGGTGTAGCAGTCTCAGTCTGGTCTAACACATTGTCAGGTAGGATTCAGTATAAGTGAGGTCTGTAGCA
>NW_019943254.1:93133-110119 GCF_002910315.2 Salvelinus sp. IW2-2015 | reverse complement strand
AGCTAAACTAACCCTACCATCTCCTCCTGATAGTGTGGGTCTATATATAACCCAGGACCCTGTGACTGAGTTGGCTGGAAGTGTCAGATTCCAGAGGCATGCATCCATCCTGGCTGGAACARCACCTGCTGCTAACCATAACTCCCCTCCTCTCCCCCCTCCTCTCCCCTCCCCTCCCCTCCTCTACTCCCTCCCTCCCTTCGTCTCCCCTCCCCCTCCGCTCCACTGGAATCAGACAGGGTAGCCGCTTCCAAACCAAAACCCCCAAACTCCCAACCCCAACCCCTGCCTGTTGGAAAGTCCTTATCCTGGATCTGGCTCCGAGGGGTGGGGCCGAGAGAGGGGGCAGAGAGAGTGGTGGCTCTCCTGTTGCACTTTTCATAAGTGTCTCTTTTTATAATTAAGCCGGAGTCCATGAGTCTATGAGTCTGTGAGTCTGTGAGTCTGTGCACAGACCGGCTCAGGCTGAGCTGCACTGTAGTAGGCTGTACTTGGCTGGACAGTGCTGGACTGGGCTGGACTGGGCTGTACTGGGCTGTATCGGGTTAAGGTAGAGCACAGTATTGCAGCAGCAGAAACAGCAGCTCTGTAATGGATGAAAGTGGAGGTGGTAGTATATTGCATGTTTTGCTGGACTGACTGGACTGACTGGACTGACTGGACTGACTGGACTGACTGGACTGACTGGACAGTGGAATAGGGGCAGTGGATTGAATGAGGGGTGTTATTCCAACACAGAAGAACTCAACACCCTAGGAAGGGAGAACCCCAGACATTTCCAGGCGAAGGTACAGTAGCGATCCCTCTGGCTTTCTCTGAAATACCTCTCTGGCTCACATACTGAGAGGGAGTGAACTGAGTGCAGCCACAAGGCATGGCAATGTGGAGAAAATAGATACGGGGTCTGTATGAAACTGAGCAAGAACGTTTATGTACCGCTCCCTTTTTAGGATGTAGCCTATTATTACTCTTCACTGTCTGTAACTCTTGATTACTTTACAGAATTCTTGCAGAAATATGTCAATGTGACAGAGCCGCTATGCTAGCTGTTAGCAGAGCACACGCCTGAATTAACTTTTATGGTTGAACAATGCTAATTGCTAAGTCCTAATGCTAAAATTACTAAATGACAATGTTATTACCCTTTGATGAATCAGTCATTAATCGCTATTTTCTACTAAAGTAAGTCATTACTTTAGAATGTGTAGGCTATTGCAACTGATACGGATACCCATATAGCTATACCTATGTCCAACCAGACACCTATGTGTGCATGCCTGACACACATGGCTGAGTTAGCGCACTGGTTAGCTGGTAAGTTATTGTGACATTTTAATGATTAGGGCCTCATGTAATGATTAAGAAGGAAAAATTAGTTCAAATGATGTCATGAATGTTTTTATGTGTATCCTCTTAATTAAACATTAACCTGAATAACAACCTGTAACACTGGTCAGGTGTGGTGACACAAACATATTAATGCTCAGATAGGAATATTATCAATAACTAGTAAGTCTATTTTTTGTGTCTCTGCCTTGCTCTTAGTCCAGGTACGGACCCCCCCCCCCCCCCCCACACACACACACACACAACACACACACACACACACACACACACCACACACACACACACCACAAGAGAAACCGGCCGGTCCCTGTGAGCCCTGAGTGGCATAGCGATGGACAGCTGGACCTCCAGGGGACAGCTACTCATTTCCTCGCAGCTCCCTGCGCCATCGCGACGGAACCCCAAACCACGTGGAGATCTTCGACATCACAATCCCAGCCACCGCTCAGCCATCCTGAGACCACCTGCCTCTGTGACATTTTCGGGGACGACTGCGAGTCCGGCTCCTTCACTCTCCAGCAGCCCCGCGGCAGGCCTTCGTCAACCCTCCCTCCCCCTCCCGTAGGACCAGGGAGAGTTCAGAGTCCCCAAGTGTCACCCCTGTGGTAGATGAGCTGAACGACTCGACAAGTTCTACCACACAGAGCCAGAGAACTTGAGGCTCAGAGAGAAGCTCAGCCTCCAACGCAGAGGGAAGAAAATTATAATTTATCTGAAGGCTGGGAGTCAGGACCTTTAGCTACTGCAGGAACAACACAGCATCATTGGGACGTGTAAGGACGTCAGCACAAGATTAGAACAAGGAAACACAGCTCCAACACCTGGACGGAGGACAGCTGACTCCTCACCTGAGGAACCTAGCCTTATCTGTGGAAACAGAACACCTTACGGCTACAGTAATACTACAACACTTCACCTGGCTACAGTAATACTACAACACTTCACTGGCTACAGTAATACTACAACACCTTCACCTGGCTACAGTAATACTACAACACCTTCACCTGGCTACAGTAATACTACAACACCTTCACCTGGCTACAGTAAACTACAACACCTTCACCTGGCTACAGTAATACTACACACCTTCACCTGGCTACAGTAATACTACAACACCTTCACCTGGCTACAGTAATACTACAACACCTTCACCTGGCTACAGTATACTACAAACTCTCACCTCGGCTACAGTAATACTACAACACCTTCACCTGGCTACAGTATATACAACACACCTTCACCTGGCTACAGTATACTACAACACCTTCACCTGGCTACAGTAATACTACAACACCTTCACCTGGCTACACTAATACTACAACCCTTCACCTGACGGTAAAGGTTCAGCTCCATCGGTGGTCCAGCGTTCACCTGCCCCCTCACCACAGTGCAGGGAAACGCACCTGACACCTGAACCAGAGAATAGATACTCCAGCCCCTCATCTGAATCCGTGGTCCCTGTGCATTCTATTGAGGCCAGAGACAAAGCCTCCTCACCTGGAGTCAGAGGCACAGCCTCCTCACCTGGAGTCAGAGGCACAGCCTCCTCACCTGGAGTCAGAGGCACAGCCTCCTCACCTGGAGTCAGAGCACAGCCTCCTCACCTGGAGTCAGAGGCACAGCCTCCTCACCTGGAGTCAGAGGCACAGCCTCCTCACCTGACGATAAAAGTCTGCTTTACCTGAGACCAGAGTAGCTCAGTGTTTACCTGAACCAAGGAACATCAGCCACTCACCTGAGTTAATACCAACCCTTTTTCACCTGATTACATAGTGTCATTTCAACCTAGGTTAGAGCCATAACACCTGAGTCTAAACCTTCATCCCTTTCATCCCCACCTACGATTAGAGGTACAGGTATCTCCCCTCAGCTAGGAGGCCTCACCTCATCCTTACCTGAGCTAAAGAATAGATATTATTCACCTGACTTTAGGAATAAAGCATACTCACTGGACAATCAATGGAGAGTGTCCTTACCTACCTGTTCAGCAGAACCTCCACACCTGAGTTAGAGGACTCCGTCAGTACACCTGAGTTAGAGGACTCCGTCAGTAAAACTGAGTTAGAAGACTCCGTCAGTAAAACTGAGTTAGAGGACTCCGTCATACACCTGAGTTAGAGGACTCCGCAGTAAAACTGAGTTAGAGGACTCCGTCATGACACCTGAGTGTTAGGACTCCGTCAGTAAAACTGAGTTAGAGGACTCCGTCAATACACCTGAGTTAGAGACTCCGTCATACACCTGAGTTAGGGGACTCTGTCAGTATACCTGAGTTAGAGGACTCCGTCAGTACACCTGAGTTAGAGGACTCCGTCAATACACCTGAGTTAGAGGACTCTGTCAGTATACCTGAGTTAGAGGACTCTGTCGGTACACCTGAGTTAGAGGACTCCGTCAGTAAAACTGAGTTAGAGGACTCCGTCAATACACCTGAGTTAGGACTCGTCAGTATACCTGAGTTAGAGGACTCTGTCAGTAACCTGAGTTAGAGGACTCCGTCAGTAAAACTGAGTTAGAGACTCCGTCAATACACCTGAGTTAGAGGACTCTGTCAATACACCTGAGTTGAGGACTCTGGCAGTATACCTGAGTTAGAGGACTCCGTCATACACCTGAGTAGAGGACTCCGTCAGTACACCTGGTTAGAGGACTCCGTCAGACACCTGAGTTAGAAGATTCCGTCAGTAAAACTGAGTTAGAGGACTCCGTCAGTACACCTGAGTTAGAGACTCCGCATACACCTGAGTTAGAGGACTCCGTCAATACACTGAGTTAGAGACTCTGTCAGTATACCTGAGTTAGAGGACTCCGTCAATACACCTGAGTTAGAGGACTCCGTCAATACACCTGAGTTAGAGGACTCTGTCAGTATACCTGAGTGAGAGGACTCCGTCAGTACACCTGACTTAGAGACTCTGTCAGTACACCTGAACTCATACCTCACCTGTCCCTTCAGAGAGAGACCTGAGCTCCTCAGAGGAAGCTCGGAGCACCATCTCAACACCTGCCCCCAGGTACACCCCTCCTACACCTGTACCTCCTCACCTGAGCTCAGGTCTACCAGTGCCCCAGCTGGACTCAGATCAGCCAGCATCACACTTGAATTGAGATCAACCAGTGTAAAACGTGAACTCAGTCTGCTCTGGTCCCAACTGAACTCAGGTCAACCAGTGTCACAACTGAAGTCAGTTTAGCCAGTATCCACAAAGTTCTGAGACTACTCAGGTCAACGAGTCTCACACCTGACAGAATAGATTCATCCTCCTCAACTAGCTCATACCACTCAGTTCCTCCTCATCTACAGACACCTGGACAGAAACGTCATCGAGAACCCCCTCAAGACCCCTCACCTGAAACACGCTATATAGAACCCCATCAAGAACCCCCTCACCTGAAACAAGGTACTATAGTACCCCATCAAGAATCCCTCACCTGAAAACACTATAATAGAACCCCATCAAGAACCCCCTCACCTGAAACACGTTACAATAGAACCCATCAAGAACCCCTCACCTGAAACACGTTACAATAGAACCCCATCAAGAACCCCCTCACCTGAAACACGTTACATAGCCCCATCAAGAACCCCTCACCTGAAACACGTTACATAGAACCCATCAAAACCCCTCACCGAAACACGTACAATAGAACCCCATCAAGAACCCCCTCACCTGAAACACGTTACATAGAACCCCATCAAGAACCCCTCACCTGAAGTAAGGTACTCAGCCCTCCTATAAAACCCAGGAGCACAGCGCAATCACCTGAGATCAGAATCACATCCTCCACACAGAGATCAAGAAAAGAGACCTCACACCTGAGGTACCTGAGAGAGGTAAAGGCCAAGTCCCTGGACCTCTTCAACTCCTCCTCCCCCCAGGTCTCAGGTATCACCTACTCCATCCTCTCCCCAGAAGCCAGGGTGCTGGTGTCAACACCTGAGATCAACGGTCTCCTCTCCTCAGCTGAGCCACGAGGCAGAACACACCTGTCACCTGAGAGGAAGAGCACCACCCCTACCGAAGAGAACAGACGGAACAGTCTCTCACCTGACTCTATAGGTAGAGGTTCCTCACCTGGAAGCAGAGGTAGCAACTCCTCACCTGAGATTACAGGATATACAGCTCTATCGTACATCCTCCTGAGACTAGAGACATAGCTGAATCACCTGAGCCACCCAGATATAAAAACCTCTCACCTGAGTATAAAGCCCCCTCACCTCCGAAGAGTCAACTGTCTCACCTTATCCAACATATAAAAACCCCTCACCTCTGCCCCGAGCACAGCCCTCACCTGGAGTGGAACTGCTCGATCGTCATCTGCGCTAAACACTTCAGCCGACTCCCCTGGAGTAAAGAGTCCTGGCCACTCACCTGAACGCAGGGCTTCGCCTGGCTCACCTGGAGTAAAGAGTCCTGCCCACTCACCTGAACGCAGGGCTTCGCCTGGCTCACCTGGAGTAAAGAGTCCTGCCACTCACCTGAACGCAGGGCTTCGCCTGGCTCACCTGGAGTAAAGATTCCTGCTTACTCGCCTGAACGCAGGGCTTCGCCTGGCTCACCTGGAGTAAAGATTCCTGCTTACTCGCCTGAACGCAGGGCTTCGCCTCGGCACCTGGAGTAAAGATTCCTGCTTACTCGCCTGAACGCAGAGGCTTCGCCTGGCTCACCTGGAGTAAAGATTCCTGCTTTACTCGCCTGAACGCAGGGCTTCGCCTAGCTCACCTGAGAGGTGTATTGGTAGCCTATCAGAGCGACTCATCACTAACGGCACCTCAAACCCCTTGGGTAATCACCTTTCTCACGACTCCAGGGAAGCATCACCTACTGAAGAGAGTAGAGAGACCACCTCTTCACCTGTACTAGGAGAAGTTCCAGTCCCCTACAACTTCTCTGCCCACACACCTGAGATCCTAAACTTCACACCTGAAATCAGAAACTTAACACCTGAAGTCAGACACATCTCACCTGATCCCACTTCCTTTTCAAGAGGAAGGAGCCCCTCCTTTTCACCTGACCACGGGGTTACAGGTAACTCACCTGTCCAGAGACTGGATGATCTGGAGCCTAAACATCCAGCCTCATCTCTAACCCCTGACCTTAGTGACAGCAGCAACCCCTCACACAAGTCTCCTACACCTGAGCACCCATGTAGAGAAACCTCACCCAACCCTAGGAATAAAACCATAGATAGGCTAACTGAAGAAGACATGGCTCATCAAATGAGTAAGGAAGACATCCCTTCTCCTCCCCTCACCAGGTTCACTCCAGTACACATCATACCCCCGGCCCCAGCGAGGCCACACGGCCACTGGGAAAACAGGAGAACCAGTGCCTCTGAGACCCAGGCCATTGAGGCCATAATGGAGCCTGAGAACATGATGGAGTCTGTTATAGGAGCTGTGACATCCAGGGGAAGCCCCACTCTTTCCTCTGGTGACAGCAACAACAGGGCCTACAACAGCCAAACACGCCTGGAAATGCTGGAGAGGGAGGAGGAGGAGGAGGAGGAGGAGGAGGACGAGGAGGACGAGGAGGAGAGGGAGATGTTGTGGGAGATGCAAGAGAGGGATAGAGAGAGGCAGAGGGAAAGAGAAATGAACAGGGAGATGGAGGAGAGGGAGAGGGAGGAGGAGGAGAAGGAAAGAGAGAGGGAGAGGGAGAGAGAGGAAAGGGAGAGACAGAGAGAGGAAGAAAGGGAGAGGGCAATGGGGAGGGAGAGGGAGTGGCAAGCGGAGAGGGAGAGAGAAAGGGAGAGTGAGAGGCAGGGAGAGGAGCGGGTGCCCGGAAAGGGGGAGGGGAGGCAGGAGGAGGCCAGTTACAAGGGGGAACAGGTTGACCTGTCATTCAGTGCCAGGAATAGAAAAGGGCCTGCAAGCCGCGAAGCAGCTCCCACAAGCAGAGAGAGTCGACAGGGAATGCCAGCAGCGCGCTCCTATTCAGAGAGCCTGCTCACCACCAGACTACAACAGATACAACAGCTAAAACAGCAACAACACGGTATACTGCACAGAGTTGCACACAGCTCCCAGCCAGAGACAGCCAGAGGAGGTGGACCTGGACCTACCAAGAAGCTGCAGCAAGAGCCCAAGCACAAGCCTGCGATACCTCAGCTCGGGAGCTCCTTTCCTGGACGCATCTCAGCCGACGGCCCCAGCTCCAGCATGGGCAGCGAGCTGGATGAGGAGGACAACGAGGTGAAGTGGTTCAGTGACGTGGCCTTCCGCAGCCTGTCCTCTGGATCCCCTCAGGTGGACTACCTGGACATGTACAACTCCAGCCACTGCTCCTCCACCGGAGCCTCCCAGCCTTCCATCCAGGACAGCCCAGCAGGGGCTAATGCAGCCTGGCTGGCCTACGCCGACCTCAGAGGGTCTGCTCCACGGCTGGACAATGAAGACTTCCCAGTTCCACACCAGCAGCAGCAGCCCTCCTCTGGGGCTTATTATCCACCCCTCGACGGCCTGGACCCATCCAAAAAATATGAGATGGGCAGCTTCGAGTGTGTAGACGTGGCTGTGGAGAGAGAGGAACCCAAGAAGGTGAGGAGAGGAGTGCCCAAGAGACAGATCCAGCTGAAAAGAAGGAATACGGCCGAGGTGAAGCTGGGTGAGAACAGTGATGGTAGTCCHATCATGGTTCCTAGTCCTGTAATGGTTCCTGTGGCTCCTGTGGTTACAAAGGACAGTCCTTCTCTACAGAGACACAACAGAGAGACGTTGCAGAGACAACACAGCACACCTGCTGCTTTGCAGGAAGCCTATCGCCCGGAACCCTGCCCTGAACCTGCCACTGAGCAGACCGAAAGGAAGGGCAAGCTCCAGAAGTCTTTGTCCCTTGACGAGACATGTACCAAAACCAAGATGGCCACTTGCCTGATCAAGAGCATCCTCTCCAAGAAGATACAGAATGTTGGTAAACAAACCGACCAGGAAGGAGGAGGTGACCGCAGCCCCTCCGAGAACAAAACCCCTCCTCCTCCTGAGAGTGAAGTGTCAACCATTAAAGAGTCCCCTAAACCAGAGACACAGAATCTGAGTTCCAGCATAAATTCAGAAGACAGTCTTTCCTCTGAGGACCTGGCTGTGAGAAGAGAGACGAGCCCAAACACTGACGTAAACAGACAACAGAGAAGTTTCGGGGGGAAACCCAGTATTAGACCAACGAACCATACTATTAATATTAACTCGACTTCTCCACTGCGAAGCAACAAGAGACCTGAACCAACCTGCACAACCCCTGAGATGAGTCCTGGTGCACGTTTTGCTCCAGTTAACTCTCCTCAGGGAAACATTAGAATTGAATCTCACTGCAACAGAACCCCTAACCATGTTAGCCCTTGGATGAGGTCTGAACCGCATACTACTAGTTTTCCTCAGAGAAACAATGACAGAATTGAATCTCCTGTCAGAAACCCAAACTCTTGGAGAACTGACCCGGTCAAACCAGAGATGAGGTCTGAACTGGTGTTCCCGTTTGAAAGTACAAAACCCACAGAGAAGAACACCAGGATGGAAGTAAAGCAGATGCATGACAGTAAATGTAGGCATGAGAGGGATGACAGTAAACGGAGGGAGGAGAAGGATGACAAACAGGGAGGTGACTCAGCAGATGCAGCTGCCCGGAACACCGGCGTTCCTGCTGCCACTCGAGCCAACAGCACGCAGGCAGGAATGACAAACATAAAAAAGCTGGACTACCACTCTGACTCTGGAAACCATAAACATCCGAGCATCAAGAGCACCTACACATCCAAAACACCAGAGATCACTCTAAAACCCAGCCCTGCTACAGAGAAAAAGAAAACCGCTTCTCTAAATGTCTCACTGTCGCCCGAGCTGGAAACTAAACTTGAGGTTAAACACGAGACTGCCTCCCCTGGGAGGACCTGTCAGAGAGAAACAAGAGAAGAAGACAGGAGAGTGGAGACTTCACATAGAGAAACCAGAGAAGAAGACAGGAGAGTGGAGACTTCTCATAGAGAAACCATAGAAGAAGAGAAGGGAATGAAGACCTTGAACAAGATGAATGAACAGACTGAGAATGTGGATGCCAATAGGAAGGGTAAAGCCAAAGCTCCCCTGCACAAAGTGAGAGATGTGAGAAGGCTGGTGAAAAACACATACAACCTGTCGTTCAAGGCCATGCCAGCACCAGAGAAGGAGGAGAGGAGGGAGGAGAGGAGAGAGGAGAGGAGAGAGGAACAGGGAGAGGAAAGGGGGGTGGATATAAAAGAGAAGAGGAGGGAGGAAAGGAGTGAGGAGAGATGTGAAGACAAGGAAGAGGAAAAGCCGATGCTTCGTCCTCAACCAATGCAGATAGAATACAAAGCTGTCAGCTGGAGAGAAAACAAAAACAAAACAAGAACGTTCAACCAAACAGACAGGTTTGCCTCTAGACATTTCTCTAAGGTTGATTCTTTACAGCAGGTGTCCACAGATACAACCAAAGTACTCAAGGACCCTTCTGATGTAACAGCTAAGAGTTGCACAACAGAGGAAGTAGCTGTGACAGAGTTAAACCAACACAATACCCTTGTACAGGACACTGTCAAAATAGAAACAGGCAACACCAAGGTGAAACCCAGTGAAACAGAGTCACCGAGAGTAACCAGGAGACACCGAAGTGTATCAGAGTCTAGTGACAAACCTGAAGTGGTGAGAAGAGATACAAAGCCACCTATGCTGGGCAGCAGCCCTAAACTCCCCATTAAAGACAAAGAAGTCTCTAGTGCTTCTCTGGTGCTACAGAATGGATCCAATAAGCCCAAGTCATTCTCAGCCTTAGCTCCAGCCTCCCCGGCCCCGACGTCTCCTGCTCTCTCCTGCCCTACTCCAGTCTCTCCAGCCCTGGTCCCAGTCTCCCCAGCTCCTACCTCATCCCCAGCCCCAGCTCCAACCCTGGTCTCCTCACCTGGTCGCAAAGCTTCACCAGCTCCAGCTTCTCCTCCAGCCCCAACCTCATCCCCAGCTCCAGTTCAAGGCACTCCACATTCTTCTGTCCCCACCAAGACCCCCACCCCTACCCCCAGCCACTCTGTGTCCATACTGGTCAAGGAGAAGGGCTACCAGGCAGATATTGGGTCTGTGGTCTCTGAGGCTGTGTCAGAGGAGATAACAAGGAGTGGGGGTGAAGGTGGGGGTGGAGGGGTCCCAAGGAAACATATCAACCAAATAGAGATCCCTCTTCAGACCCAGGAACCCTCAGACGGGGGTACGAGTGACTCACACAGACAGAGAACCTACTCATCTTCGTCTACATCCTCTGTGCAAGCAGCCTCATCCGCATCATCCTCAAGCACTGTGCAAGCAGCCTCATCCGTATCATCCTCAAGCACTGTGCAAGCAGCCTCATCCGTATCATCCTCAAGCACTGTGCAAGCGGCCTCATCCGTATCATCCTCAAGCACTGTGCAAGCAGTCTCATCTGTATCATCCTCAAGCACTGTGCAAGCAGCCTCATCCGTATCATCCTCAAGCACTGTGCAAGAAGCCTCATCCCTTTCGTCATCTTCCGTCAATGCATCAGTCTCTTCCTCTCATACCCATTCGGTCCCAAATTCTCCCAGGCTTCGAAGAGTCTCCGCTCAAACTGATGACAGAGTTAGGACCACTTTTAATCAGGAGAGGGTTAGTGTCAGAGCTACAGTCAGAGACATAGAGCAACGCACGGCATCATCACCACCACCCCCACAGAAGAAAGCACAAGAAGACACTGCTGAAAAGGAGACAGTGAAGAAATCAACCTACTCACCTAAGTTACCAGGTTCTCTACCAGGCTCACCAGCACTGATGAGAAGATACCGACCACAAGTGATCGAGGTGAGGTCGTTGTCTAAAGAAATACATAAACAAGATAAACAAGRGAAGACCATCACGTCAAGCACCAGACCGCAAACTATAGAGGTTCACTCAATAGCCAACGGCCCACCAGTGGCACCGAAACCAAAGTTCAGACAAACAGATGCAAATTCACTGTCCAGTGAAACACAGCAGAAACAGGCGGAGGCAACATCAAGCATCAAACAGCACACAGAAGAGGATAGAGCTGTGCCCAATGAGAAACCACCAGCTACAACGATCCACAGACATCTATCGAACGATTCGACCCCAGCGTCTAACTATAATAAAAAGTTATCCGTTTCTGCAGTGTCCAGCTACAGGCCTCCACCTACCAAGACAACAATCATCGCTAGCTTCTCTCACAAACCAGCATCAACAACAGTAGAYACAGAGACCGCCAATGAAAGGCCGAAGCAACCAGGAGCCTCAACCCAAGGACAAGGACAGGCCCCCAGCTACACACAGAGACCCACAACCCTCACAGTCTCAGCGCCAGCTCCAGCTCCAGCTCCAGCCCCAGCTCCTACCCACGCCCCTGCTGCCCCAGTCCCTGCCCAAGTCCCTACCCATGCCCCTGCCAAACACTCAAGCCAGTCAGCTGTTGTGAATATAACCAGCCACCCTCACAATCTCAAAACAACAAAAGTGTGCCCTCAGGAGCAAACTATGCCGGTTACTTTCAACAGTACAAACCAACCTGCCACGGTATCCACAAACACACAGGCCCCCATATACACACACCACATACACACACAGCAGCCCATACACAGATCCTTGTCCAGCGACCACTCGCAGAGGGTAGACGACCTCCATTTCTACGCATCAGACGACCCCCCTAGCTACGACGAGAGAGAGAGGTTCAGCCCCCTCCACCTACCTGACCTGCCCCAGAGGAAGCTGAACCGCTACCACCCCTCCTCTTCCTTCTCCTCTGCCTCCTCCCGTCCCCCTCCCTGTTCCTGCACCTCTGGCTGCCCCTCTCACGGCCTCACACCCCCTCACCACCACCACTCCCCCCACACCCCTCCCTTCCCCTCCCACTCCCCCGGCCAGGCGCTGCCTTACTCCATGGGGGGTCAACCCCCTCTCCGCCCACACCAGTGCAGAGCAGATCCCCAGCCTCTGAGTTTAATCAGCTACCAGCCCAGCTCTCCCAAATCATCCACCCTCCCCAGCCCCCCCCAGCCCCCCCCAGGCATGTACCAGTCCCTCCACCAACTCCACCCCTCCATACTCCAGCCCTGCCTGGCTGACCGCCCTCTCCAGCACCCCCAACACATGGAACCCCGTCGGGCCCCCACTCTCCACTGCTCCCCCCAGGGCCAGCCATCTGTCTCCGGGGGCCCCTACAGTGACCTCAGCCACTCTCCCAACCTGCCCCGTATGGACCCTCAGTACTTGTGCAGCTCACAGAGCCTAGGGCCATCCTATGGATCTGATTATGGGAGTCTGTCTGGGTCTGACTACCCAGACAGTACAGGTGGTCTGGGGTACGGGCAAACCCCTCGCAGGGTCCTCATGGATCCTGACACGGGGAAGTATTTCTACATTGAGGTGCCTGTGCAGCCACTGAGGAAGATGCTGTTTGATCCAGAGACGGGCCAGTACGTGGAGGTGCTCATCCCCCAGAGTACCATGTCTCACTCAGGCCTCTACCCTACCTCGGCCGCCCCCTACTCCCCCGCCTCTGCGGCCCCCTTTTCCTCCATCCACAACCCCAACATGTACGCCCCCGCACCCCAGTACCTCCCCTATGGCCCCCCTCCACCTGCACCTCACCCCCAGCCCCAGCCACCCCGCCACCCAGAGGCTCCAGCCCCAGGGACGATGCACCAGAATGGGGCTCAGTTCGGCTACGGGTCCAAGCCGGAGCCCCAGAATCATGCACCTCTGGACCAGAGCTACCTGGAGAGCATGTACTACGTCCCTACAGGCATGAACACTAGCCCCCCGGACTGCTACCACAAACAACCCTCCAGTCTGCCCAACACGGGGGGTAAGAGGGCCTGAAATAGTCGTCTGAAATAGCCGTCTTCCTGGTGCCTGTAGGGTCTCAGAATACAGCCAGGCCAGGGTGTACATGAGGAGGTCTAATGTTAGACTCAGGCCTTATTGTTAGCTTTGTTTCCCTGGCAACTGGACTGGAGAGAATGATTCTTTAGTTGTGGTTGTTTGTTGTTTTATTGTTTTGTTGTTTATGTTCTTCACTGCTTTTTATTCGTCTGATTGCCTGATTATGTTAGCTTTTTATGCATTGATTTGGTAAGAGAAAAAACATGATCATGTTGAAGGTCCTTGATGATCTTTCTGGGATTACTTATTTTATTTTTCTTTGACAAAAACAAAAAGTGACCATTTTCTACTGGTTACCTAACAGCCAAAAGGTGTGCCTTATCCATTCTCATAGATTGTTCATTAAATCTAAACAAACACTTACTGTTCGCATTTACATTACATTTCGATACATGTTTCAACTGATCATGCACATGCATACATCTAATATTTGAAATAAATTCACTTTGTATTAAAACTAATATCTCCCACAAACTTGAAACTGCTATCTTGGGAAGATGTCATGTTTTTCTCTGTTTATTTCTGAATGAGTAGGTTTTGTTCACAGAGAAGATGCAATGACACCAATAAAAATGTGTAAAATATTGAATGTAATAAAACTACTGTAGAATGCCCTGGTCTGTTCTGCCTTAATATTTCTGAATAGATAGCCTACATATACTGTAGGCTGGGATTCAATCCAACACCTGGCAGCTGGAGTTTTTCCAGACCATGTGGCCTGACCAAGAGAAGAGTCGATCTCCCCTGCACATTGCATGGATCAACCAATGGTTGCGTGCCACGTCATGATTGTGCCGTCGGCCACCAGATTGCTATAACGTAATGATGTAAAATACATATCCAGTCGTTGGAAGATCTGGCATGCATCAGCAACGCCTGCGCAGAGGAACGCGCCCAAAGTCTGGTCCCTAATGACCATGTGACTTGAACAAGAGAAACTCCTGGCCTTACTGCACCAATAATCTTCAACAGGGACTTTTTTTTAATACTCCACCCAACCAAAGTACCTCATCAACACACACACACACACACACACACAACACACACACACACACAACACACACACACACACACACCACACCACACACACACACACACACACACACACCACACCCACACCCACAACACACACACACACACACACACACACACACACACACACCCAGGTCAAGCCTGCCCTGCGGTCCATCTCTCTGGGCTTTGACTGCCATCTAGTGGCGAGGAGAGGAAGTGCAGCTATGGGAGAGGTTAACAGAACACTACAGTACAGAGATGACATCATACTGTAGCTGTTTTCATTCTCCTCTGGGAATGTTGCATCAGCCCTGAATAGCTTCTGTGTTACCCTTTTCCCTGGATAGCAATGCCATGTCAACTACACTTTACTCTTGATTCTGTTAACCCAATAACATTACACACACACTACATCACTCATCATTCATTCGCAGTTGTCTTATACCCATGTCTTAAAGTGTAAAGGATAACATTTTGCTCAGATCTTTACACTTCCGTTTCTAAGGAACAGATTCAATCCGGACTGCAGAAGATCTGCGTAACAGCGCAATTGAAAAGTAAAGGTCATTTCCGATTGAGCCGACATATGCAGCTTTTATGTGAATGCAGCCTTTACATTTTAATCGCACGGTAGGGCGGATCGTCCATGATCCAATTAAATCCAAGCCTAAATCATCAACTTTAAGTACCTGCTCTCTAGGTTCTCCCAGAATAGACAGAATATTATTATGCTGATAGGTATTTATTTTGAGCTTCCCCATTTCCCCACCTGGGGGCATCGTACACTGCAGCAGTGGAACATCACAGCTTCTGAAGTAGTCTATATTGGGGAGAATCTAAACTGCATTTCCTTGACTCCTCGCGTCCTCTCTCTTCGCCTCCTTCTCAAAACCCATTGGAGGACAAGGTCAGAGGGGACTGACTTTCTCATCCAATGGGTTTTGTGACGGAGGCGAGGAGAGAGGATGTGAAGAAATGCGATTGAGATTCTCCCTTGGTGTCAGCCTTTTGTGACAAAACACAGTCGTACTCGTGCAGTAAACATTATCTCAATGATCATGTTTTGAGGTTTTTTTCTTCTTCAGTTGACTCAGCTTCGTAATGACGCATAGTAAAACTGCTATTACAGACATATTATAGCCAACAGTTGCATTTGTATTACATGTTAGTCATTGAGCAGATGCTCTTGTCCAGAGTGGCTTGTAGTTGCCTCTCTTTTCCAGCTCCAACCACATGTTAAAGGCTCCTAGAACTATAACCAGATCCTTATTCAAACCATTAGGGACCTGGTTGCTGTGAGCTATGTTGTGGTAGACTGCTTAGCTAATGAGAGAGTTGAACAGTAGGGTGTGTCATGGTGTGTGCGTGCGCGTGTGTGTGTGCGTGCGCGTGTGTGTGTTGTTGGTGTGTGTGTGTGTGTGTGTGTGTGTGTTGTGTGTGTGTGTGTGTGTGTGTGTGTGTGTGTGTTGTGTGTGTGTGTGTGTGTGTGTGTGTGTTGTGTGTGTGTGTGTGTCGGTGTGTGTGTGTCTGTGTGTGTGTGGTGTGTGTTAACACCTGGCAGAGACACGCAGAGACTAAGACACACACACACACACCTGTGATGCGTTAGTGGTGAAAACACCTGGTGAAATACCTTCTCCAGATGTGTGTTGGTCTGGTCTGGTGAAATACCTTCTCCAGATGTGTGTTGGTCTGGTCTGGTGAAAGACCTTCTCCAGATGTGTGTTGGTCTGGTCTGGTGAAATACCTTCTCCAGATGTGTGTTGGTCTGGTCTGGTGAAATACCTTCTCTAGATGTGTGTTGGTCTGGTCTGGTGAAATACCTTCTCCAGATGTGTGTTGGTCTGGTCTGGTGAAATACCTTCTCTAAATGTGTGTTGGTCTGGTCTGGTGAAATACCTTCTCTAGATGTGTGTTGGTCTGGTCTGGTGAAAGACCTTCTCTAGATGTGTGTTGGTCTGGTCTGACTAGGACGTAAATGGAATGTATCAGACTCAGATATTCTGGTGATTAAAAGATGATGATTTCACTTTGGTTCTCTGGATGGAGTTGTCTCATGATCAAATATGTTTCTTGTAGTCATAGCTACTGGTTGGAGAGGATAGTTAAAGTGCACTCCCTCTCACATGGATGATATAGGGACCCAGACACACATAGCTGTCACGATCGTCGGAAGCATACTCGGACCAAAGCGCAGCGTCATCTGGGTTCCACATATTTATTCCATGAAACGCAAAAAAACAATAAAGAATAAACGACACGTGAAGCTATGGAGTGCTCACAGGCAACTACACATAAACAAGATCCTACAAAAAACGAGTGGGAAAATGGCTGCCTAAATATGATCCCCAATCAGAGACAACGCTAACCAGCTGCCTCTGATTGGGAACCATACCAGACCAACATAGAAATAAAACAACCTAGATTACCCACCCTAGTCACATCCCGACCTAACCAAAATAGAGAATAAAAAGGCTCTCTATGGTCAGGGCGTGACAAAAGCATTGTAGGTGTCTGTAAGCATATTATGCATTGCAGGTGTGTGTAGGCTATTTTGAGAAAACAATGCTCAGCTCTAAGACTTTGTTAGACGGACAGACTGGGTGAAAGTTTACCGTAGTAAGTTCGGAAGTGGGTAGTGTGTGGTGGTGTGTGTGTGTGTTGTTCAAGACCGTGTGTGTTTGTGTCTTGCAGCCTTTCTGATCTTTAAC
>NW_019943254.1:79615-89476 GCF_002910315.2 Salvelinus sp. IW2-2015 | reverse complement strand
CAGTAAGATCTCTAAGTTAGATCTCCAGTTAGATCTCTAGTTAGATCTCTAGTTAGATCTCCAGTTAGATCTCCAGTTAGATCTCCAGTTATGATCTCTAGTTAGGAATCCTCAGTTAGATCTCCCAGTTAGATCTCCAGTTAGAATCTCTAGTTAGATCTCCAGTTAGATCTTTCCCGTTAGTATTCTCTAGTTAGATCTCCAGTGGAATCTCCAGTTGAGATCTCCAGTTAGATCTCCAGTTAGATCTCCTAGTTAGATCTCTAGTTAGATCCCAGTTAATGCTCTAGTTAGATCTCCCAGTTAGATCTCAGTTAGTCTCTAGTTAGAATGCTCCAGTTAGATCCAGTAGATCTCTAGCTTAGATCTCCAGTTAGATTCTCAGTTACCGATATCCAGTTAGATCTCCAGTTAGATCTCCAGTTAGATCTTCTAGTTAGATCTCCAGTTAGATCTCTAGTTAGATCTCTAGTTAAATCCCAGTTGGATCTCCAGTTAGATTTCCAGTTAGATCTCTAGCTAGATCTCTAGTTAGATCTCTAGTTAGATTGCCAGTTAATCTCCAGTTAGATCTCTAGTTAGATCTCCAGTTAGATCTCTAGTTAGATCTCTAGTTAGATCTCCAGTTAGATCTCTAGTTTAGACTCTAGTTAGATCTCGTTAGATCTCCAGTTAGATCTTCTAGTTAGACTCTCACAGTTAGATCTCTAGTTAGATCTCCAGTAATTCTATATCTCTCTCTTTGAGATCTAACTAGAGATCTAACTGGAGATCTAACTGGAGATCTAACGAGAGATCTAATAACTGGAGATCTAACTAGAGATCTAACTAGAGATCTAACTGGAGATCTAACTGGAGCTCTAACTAGAGATCTAACTAGCGATCTAACTGGAGATCTAACTGGAGATCTAACTGGAGATCTAACTGGAGATCTAACTGGAGATCTAACTGGAGATCCAACTAGAGATCTAACTAGAGATCTAACTGGAGATCTAACTGGAGATCTAACTGGAGCAATCCAGATCCGGTTCCTCAGTCTAAACTACATGACAGTAGAGAGTAGCAGTTAGACAGGAATCTACCTTACCTGTCTGGCATTTTACCTGTTCTCCCCTGACATGCCCATATTTGCCTTGTTTCCTGGGGAAGGGGCGGGACCACATGGACATGTTGGGATATGTCGGTACTGTATGAGTGGACCCGGGTGACAGAAGCTGAGTGAGGGAGTGTGTGGATGAAGGAGAATGGAGGAGGGAGGGAGGGATTGAGAAACACTGGACTGTTGTCTTCCGGCTATGATTTCATCACCTAGCAACCGACGCGTATAACAACAAAACAACCTATCAGAATCCTCCACTGAGGTTTGAGGGGGAGTGACACTAACATAAACTTTTTCTTTTTCTGTTGTTTTCAGCTGACATTGACTGGGAAATAGACAAGTTCTTGAATAATTGAAAGTCATTATTGATGTATTTGTAAGTAAAGGCCTATGTAAATGATTGATTGCAAAAATATCTGTGCCCTTCAGGTGCTACCTGGTGTGGTAGGCAAGTCACACCTGACCATCTCTACCTGACTGCCTCCACCTGCCTGCCTCCACCTGCCTGCCTCTACCTGACCCGCCTCTACCTGTCCACCTCTACCTGACTGCCTCTACCTGCCTGCCTCTACCTGGACGCCTGCTACGGTGCTGCCTCTACCTGCCGCCTACCTGCCGCCTCTACCTGGCCACCTCTACCTGTCACTTACTTCGCCTGCCTCTACCGTGACCCGCCTCCGCTGTCGCACCTCTACCTGACTGCCTTCCACTGCCTGCCTCCACTTGCCTGCCTCTACCTGCCTGCCTCTACCTGTACCGCATCTACCTGTCGCACCTCTACTGAGCCTCAAGCTCTGCCTGCCGCTACCTGCCTGCTCTATCTCTGACCCGGCCTGCTACCTATCGCGCTCTACCTGATGCCTCACCTGCTGCCTCTACCTGAAACCCGCTCTACCTGGCCACCTCTACCTTGTCCACCTCTACCTGCCTGCCTCTACCTGACAGCCCGATCTACTGTCCACCTCTACTGTCCAGCTTACCTGACCCGCTCTACCCTGATGCCTGCTACCTGGACCCGCCTCTACCTGTCCACCCGTGCGACTGACTGCCTCCACCGCTGCCTTGCTGACCGCTGGCCCTCTACCTGACCCGCTCTACTGTCCACCTCTACCTGTCCAGCTCTACCTGACCCGCCTCTTACCTGCCTGCCTCTACCTGACCCACTCTACCTGTCCACTCTACCTGTCCCACCTCTACCTGCCTGGCCTCTACCTGACCCACCTCTACCTGTCACCTCTACCCTGTCCACTCACCTGACCCACCTCTACTTGAGCCTGCCTCCTACCTGCCTGCTCTTACCTTGACCGCCTCTACCGTGTCCACACTCTACTGTCCACCTCTACCTGTCCACCTTACCTGCTGCTCTACCTGACCCGCCTCTACCTGTCCACCTCTACCTGCCCACCTCTACCTGCCTGCCTCTACCTGCCCGCTCCACGCTTTGACCCGCCTCTACCTGTCCACCTCTTACCTTGTCACCTCTAACCTGCCTGCCTCTACGCTTGCCTGCCCTCTACCTGTCCCACCTCTACCTGACCCGCCTCTACCTGACCGCCTCTACCTGTCCACCTCTACCTGTCCACTCTACTCGACCCGCCTCTACCTGACCCGGCCTCTACCTGTCCACCGTCATTACCTTGTCCACCTCTACTGACCGCGCTCTACCTGTCCACCTTACCTGCCCACCTCTACCTGCCTGCTCTACTGTCCACCTCTAACCTGACCGCCGTCTACGCTGTCTACCTGTACCTGCCACCTCTACCTGCCTGTCTCCTACCTGTCCACCTCTACCTGACCGCCTCTACTGACCCGCCTCTACCTGACCCGCCTCTACCTGTCCACCTCTACCTGCCCACCTCTACCTGCCTGCCTCTACCTGTTCCACCTCTACCTGACCCGCCTCTACTGACCCGCCTTACCTGTCCACCTCTACCTGTCCACGTCTACCTGCCTGCTCTACCTGCCTGCCTCCACCTGACCCGCCTCTACCTGTCCACCTCTACCTGTCCACCTCTACCTGCTGCCTCTACTGTCCACCCCTCTACCTGCCTGCCTTACCTGACCCGCCTCTACCTGTCACCTCTACTGTCCACCTCTACCTGCCTGCCTCTACCTCGCCTGGCCTCTACCTGACCCGCCTCTACCTGTCCACCTCTACCTGTCCGCCTCTACCTGCCTGCCTCTACCTGTCCGCCTCTACCTGCCCGCCTCTATGCCGCCTCTACTGCCGCCTGCCTCTACCCTATCCACATCTACCTGACTGCCTTACCTGACTGCCTCTACCTAACACCTCTACCTGTCCAGCTCTACCTGACTACCTCTACCTAACTTCCTCTACCTGCCCGCCTCTACTGCCTGCCTGCCTCTACTATCACATCTACCTGATGCTCTACCTGACTGCCTTCCTACACCTCTACCTGTCAGCCTACCTGACTCTCACCTAACTCCTCTACCTGACTGCCTCTAACTAACTGTCCTCTACTGACTGCCTCTACCTAGTGACTGCTCTACCTGGGACTGCTCTACCTGACTGCTCTACTGAGACTGGCTGCTAACTGAGCGCTCTACCTGACTGACCTCTACCTGACTGCCCTCTCACCTGACTGCCTCTACTGACTGCCTCTACCTGACTGCTCTACCTGACTCTCTTCTACCTGACTGCTCTACCTAACTGCCTCTACCTAATGCTCTACCTGACTGCTCTACCTAACTGCCTTACCTACTGCACTCTACGTAACTGCCTTACCTGACTGCCTCTACCTAACTGCCTCTACCGACTGCCTCTACCTAACTGCCTCTACCTGAACTCTACCTGATTACCTCTACCTGACTGCCTCTACCGTGACTGCCGTCTACCTGACTGCCTCTACGCTAATGCCTCTATGCCTGACTACCTTACCTGACTAACCTCTACCTGACTATCTGATTTCATATCAGCTACAGTGTTGCCTCACTTTTCCCCTCAGTCTCTTCCTCTGTAAAATATTTCTAGAGGTTATCATACTACAAATGACTCAACAGAATAGCCAACCACATTTGGTTGTAGCGACTTTGCTGGGCCTCTCTTTTGTCAATCACAAAGGAAAATCCCTAGCTGAAGGCAACATGTTTATCACATACCTGAGTGTGTCTACATAACTATCTGATGCCTCAGCAGTTAATTAACCGCTAATGGATTTACCAGTTGATATTGTAATTTACGGATGGTATGGAATAGATTGGTCTAGATTAGTGGTAAGTCTCGCTCAGGTCCATGGTATACCCAGGAAATTAAGTCACACGGGCGCGTGTGGGGTGGGGGGGGGGGGGTGGTGATGTACATGTTTCCAGTCTGTTCCTGTCATCTAGATCACCACATGCCACACGAACACACACACACGAGAGGCACATAAACGCACACACACACATACATTCCTGGGTGAGGTAGTTCCAGTGTGATGTAATAGCCTGAGCACTTTGTCCCATCTACCAATCTTGATGTCTTACTGGGGCCTATGTCTCATAACAGACCTGGTGGAGGTGGCAGATCAATGGGGAATGACAGAGAGACAGAGAGACTGAGGAAAAGATTTCACACACACTCGCACCCCCCAGTCAGTGTGGGTTTGTAGTCAAGCTCACCGGCCTGCAGTAACAGTTCTGTATTGGTCATTAGATTCTTACTGCATTAGATAAAGAACTGAGTCATGGATGGGACGCCCTGGACATAGACAGTAGACATTATGAATATAGACATGAACACACACAGCACAAATTGTCACAGACAGTAGACATAATGAACTCTAGCCAGGGGTCACAATCCCTATCCTATTGTTTTTTTTATTACTCACTGCCACTCCTTGACTGAGAATCTGACCAAAAACCAACCAACCAACCAACCAACCAACCAACCAACCCTCTCTCTCTCTCTCTCGCTCTCTCTCCCCCCCCCCGGGTGTATGTGTCACCTATCTCTCCATCATCTAGTGGAACGTGTGGAATCTAAAAGCTTCTCTCTACAATCTATGGAATGCCAACAGGACTTAGTTGAAATTTTACAGCACAACAACAGACAGGCCCTCTGCAGGGCACTACCACAGGTCAACACTGGGGCAGCGCTATGTACACTATATATACAAAAATATGTGGACACCCTTCAAATTAGTGGATTTAGCTATTTCAGCCACACTTGTTGCTGACAGGTGTGTAAAATCGAGCAGACAGCCATGCAATCTCCATAGACAAACATTGGCAGCAGAATGGCCTTACTGAAGAGCTCAGTGACTTTTAATGTGGCACCGTCATAGGATGCCACCTTTCCAACAAGTCAGTTAGTCAAATTATGCTCTGCTAGAGCTGCCCCAGTCAACTGTAAGTGCTGTTACTGTGAAGTGGAAACATCTAGGAGAAACAAAGGCTCACCTGTGAAGTGGTAGGCCACACATGCTCACAGAACAGGATCGCTGAGTGCCGAAGCGTGCAGCGAGTAAAAATAGTCGGTCCTTGGTTGCAACACTCACTACCTAGTTCCAAACTGTCTCTGGAAGCAACTTAAGCACAATAACTGTTTKTCAGGAGCTTCATGAAATTAGTTTCGATGGCCGAGCAGCCGCACACAAGCCTAAGATCACCATGTGCAATGCCAAGCATCGGCTGGAATGGTGTAAAGCTCTCCGTCATTGGACTCTGGAGCAGTGGAAAAGCATTCCATATGGCAGTCCGACAGACGAATCTGGGTTTGGCGGATGTCAGGAGAATGCTACCTGCCCCAATGCATAGTGCCAACTGTAAAGTTTGGTGGAGGAGGAATAATGGTCTGGGGCTGTTTTTCATGTTTCAGGCTAGGCCCCTTAGTTCCAGTGAAGGGAAATCTTAACGCTACAGCATACAATTACATTCTAAACAATTCTGTGCTTCCAACTTTATGGCAACAGTTTGGGAAAGGCCCTTTCCTGTTTCAGCATGACAATACCCCCGTGCACAAAGCGAGGTCCATACAGAAATGGTTTGTTGTGATCGGTGTGGAAGAACTTGACCGGCCTGCACAAAGCCCTGACCTAAACTCTATCGAACACCTTTGGGATGAATTGGAACACCGACTGCGAGCCATGCCTAATCGCCCAACATCAGGGCCCGACCTCACTAATGCTCTTGTGGCTGAATGAAAGCAAGTCCCTGCAGCAATGTTCCAACATCTAGTGGAAAACCTTACCAGAAGAGATGAGGCTGTCTACTAACCCTAGCTCTAAACCTAAACCTAACCCTAACCTTAAACCTTACCCTAAACCTTACTCTAAACCTGACCCTAAACCAGGGGTGGGCAATTCCAGTCCTCGAGGGCCTGATTGGTGTCACAGTTTTGCCCCAGTCCCAGCTAACACACCTGACTCCAATAATCACCTAGTCATGATGTTCAGCTTAGAATGCAATTTGATTAATCAGCTGGGTTTGCTCGGGATGGAGAAAAAGTGTGACACCAATCAGGCCCTCGAGGACTGGAGTTGCCCACCCCTGCCCTAAACCATCTTCTAAACCTAACCTTAATCCTTACCCTAAACCGTATTCTAAACCTAACCCTAAACTTAATCCTTACCCTAAACCTTATTCTAAACCTAACCCTAACCTTAACCGTAACCTTAGCAAGCAGTTGCTTATCAACAGATATTGTTGCTAGTATGACCATCTGGAGAGTGTCTAAAGGTGGACTATCTGGACTATCCAAATAAAGTGGGACACAAAATAATGAACCATTACAGAGAGAGGGAGAATTCCAAATCTGGATGTCTTTCTATGCCGAAGTAGGGTTAGGATTGAGGCTAGGGCTAGGGCTAGGGTTAGGAATGAGGTTAGGGTTAGAGCTAGGGTTAGGAATGAGGCTAGGGTTAGGAATGAGGCTAGGGTTAGGGCTAGGGTTAGGAATGAGGCTAGGGGTTTGAGGCTAGGGTTAGGATGGAGGCTAGGGTAGGCTAGGGTTAGGAATGAGGCTAGGGTTATGGGCTAGGGTTAGGAATGAGCTAGGTAGCTAGGTAGGTTAGGGCTATGGTTAGGAATGAGGTTAGGGATAGAGCTAGGGTTAGGGATGAGGCTAGGGTTGATGCTAGGGTTAGGAATGAGTCTAGGGTTAGGGTTGAGGCTATGGTTTGGAATGAGACTACGGGTTAAGATGAGGCTTAGGGTTAGAGCTAGGGTTAGGGCTAGGGTTGTGGCTAAGGTTAGGGTTGAGGGTTAGGTTAGGCTAGGATTGAGGCCAGGGCTAGGGTTACAATTAGGGTTACGGTTAGGTGTGATGCTAGGGGTAGGGGCTTAGGGCTGAGGCTAGTGGCTAGGGTTAGCGTTAGGGTTAGGGCTTGAGGCTAGGTCGGTTAGGGGTAGGTTCTAGGGTTAGGGGTTACTTTGTGATATTGTACTGTTGTGTGCTTTCTCACTGCTTCTCCTGTGTGTAGGTTATGTCTCTCTGTTTGAGATTCCTGTCGTTGGACTAGCTATAAGCAGCTATTACACAGTATGATTTTCCATGTGTTTTCCCCCAGACACGGTCTTTGCACTAAGTTTTCAGAAGCTAACAACTGAACCTGTAGGGTGAATCCCAAATGGAACCCTGTCAGCAGCACATCCCAAATGGAATCCTATCAGCAGCATCCCAAATGGAATCCCATCAGCAGCATCCCAAATGGAACCCTGTCAGCAGCATCCCAAATGGAACCCTGTCAGCATCATCCAAATGGAACCCTATCAGCAGCATCCCAAATGGAATCCTATCAGCAGCATCCCAAATGGAATCCCATCAGCAGCATCCCAAATGGAACCCTGTCAGCAGCATCCCAAATGGAACCATGTCCAGCAGCCATCCCACAAATGGAACCCTGTCAGCAGCATCCAATGGAAACCCCATCAGCAGCATCCCAAATGGACCCTAATCAGCAGCATCCAAAATGGAATCCCTCAGCAGGCATCCCAAATGGAACCCTATCAGCAGCATCCCAATGGAATCCCATCAGCAGCATCCCAAATGGAACCCCATCAGCAGCATCCCAAATGGAACCCTAATCAGCAGCATCCCAAATGGAACCCTATCAGCAGCATCCCAAATGGAATCCCATAGCAGCCATCCCAAATGGAACCCCATCAGCAGCATCCCAATGGAATCCTATCAGCAGCATCCCAAATGGAACCCATTCAGCAGCATCCCAAAGGAACCCTTCAGCAGCATCCCAAATGGAACCCTTCCAGCATATCCCAAATGGAACCCCTATCAGCAGCATCCCAAATGGAACCTACAGCAGCATCCCAAATGGATCCATCAGCAGCATCCCAAATGGAACCCTGATCAGCAGCATCCCAAATGGAACCATTCAGCAGCATCCCAAATGGAACCTCAGCAGCATCCCAATGGAACCCATCAGCAGCATCCCAAATGGAACCCATCAGCAGCATCCAAATGGAAACCCATCAGCAGCATCCCAAATGGAACCCTATCAGCAGCATCCCAAATGGAATCCCATCAGCAGGCATCCCAAATGGAACCCCATCAGCAGCATCCCAAATGGAAACCCATCAGCAGCAATCCCAAATGGGACCCTATCAGCAGCATCCCAAATGGAATCCCATCAGCAGCCATCCCAAATGGAACCCATCAGCAGCATCCCAAATGGAACCCCTCAGCAGCATCCCAAATGGAACCCGCCATCAGCAGCATCCCAAATGGAAACCTCAGCTGCCCCAAATGAATCCCATCAGCATCACCCAAATGGAACCCCATCAGGCATCCCAAATGGAACCCTGTCAGCAGCATCCCAAATGGAACCCTGACAGCAGCATCCCAAATGGAATCCATCAGCAGCATCCCAAATGGAATCCATCAGCCAGCATTCCAAATGAACCCTGTCAGCAGCATCCCAAATGGAACCCTGTCAGCAGCATCCCAAATGAGAACCCTATCAGCAGCATCCCAAATGGAAACCTATCAGCAGCATCCCAAATGGAATCCCCAGCAGCATCCCAAATGGAACCCTGTCAGCAGCATCCCAAAGTGGAACCCATGGTCAGCAGCATCCCAAATGGAACCCTGTCAGCAGCATCCCAAATGGAAAACCCCATCAGCAGCATCCCAAATGGAACCCTATCAGCAGCATCCCAAATGGAACCCATCAGCAGCATCCCAAATGGAACCCTCATCAGCAGCATCCCAAATGGAATCCATCAGCAGCATCCCAAATGGAACCCCATCAGCAGCATCCAAATGGAACCCTTCAGCAGGCATCCCAAATGGAACCCTATCAGCAGCATCCCAAATGGAATCCCATCAGCAGCATCCCAAATGGAACCCCATCAGCAGCATCCCAAATGGATCATCAGCGCATCCAAATGGAAACCCATCAGCAGCATCCCAAATGGACCCTCAGAGCATCCCAAATGGAACCCCATCGCGCCATCCAAAGACCCCATAGCAGCATCCCAAATGGAATCCCATCAGCAGCATCCCAAAATGGCCCATCAGCAGCATCCCAAATGGAACCCCATCAGCAGCATCCCAAATGGAACCATCAGAGCATCCCAAATGGAACGCATCCAGCTGCATCCCAAGGAATCCATCGCAGTCATCCCAAATGAACCCTCATCAGCAGCATCCCAAATGGAACCACTGTCAGCAGCCACCCAATGGAACCCTACAGCCAGCATCCCAACAGGAATCCCATCCAGCAGCATACCCCAAAATGGCAGCAAATCCCATCAGCAGCATCCCAAATGGAAACCCCATCAGCCCGCATCCCAAATGGAACCCT
>NW_019943254.1:57930-79590 GCF_002910315.2 Salvelinus sp. IW2-2015 | reverse complement strand
AACCCCATCAGCAGCATCCCAAATGGAACCCCATCAGCAGCATCCCAAATGGAAACCTATCAGCTGCATCCCAAATGGAATCCATCAGCATATCCCAAATGAACCCCATCAGCTGCATCCCAATGGAACCACTGTCAGAGCATCCCAAATGGAACCCCTGACAGCAGCATCCCAAATGGAATCCCATCAGCAGCATCCCAAATGGAATCCCACTCAGCAGCATCCCAAATGGAACCCCACAGCAGCATCCCAAATGGAACCCTGTCAGCAGCATCCCAAATGGATTCCTGTCAGCAGCATCCCAAATGGAACCCCATCAGCAGCATCCCAAGGAAACCTATCAGCTGCATCCCAAATGGAATCCCATCAGCATCATCCCAAATGGAAACCCATCAGCTGCATCCCAAATGGAACCCTGTCAGCAGCATCCCAAATGGAACCCTGACAGCAGCATCCCAAATGGAATCCCATCAGCAGCATCCCAAATGTAATCCCATCAGCAGCATCCCAAATGGAACCCCATCAGCAGCATCCCAAATGGAACCCTGTCAGCAGCATCCCAAATGGATTCCTGTCAGCAGCATCCCAAATGGAACCCTGGTCAGCAGCATCACCCAAATGGAACCTTGTCAGCAGCATCCCAAATGGAACCCTGTCAGCAGCATCCCAAATGGAACCCTGTCAGCAGCATCCCAAATGGATCCATCAGCAGCATCCCAAATGGAACCCTGTCAGCAGCATCCCAAATGGATTCCTGTCAGCAGCATCCCAAATGGAATCCCATCAGCAGCATCCCAAATGGAAACCCATCAGCAGCATCCCAAATGAACCCCATCAGCACGCATACCCAAATGGAATCCCATCAGCAGCATCCCAAATGGAACCCCATGCAGCAGCATCCCAAATGGAACCCTCAGCAGCATCCCAAATGGAACCCAGCAGCAGCATCCCAAAGGAACCCTCAGCAGCATCCCAATGGAACCCTGTCAGCAGCATCCCAAATGGAACCCTGTCAGCAGCATCCCAAATGGAACCCTGTCACGCAGCATCCCAAATGGAACCCTATCAGCTGCATCCCAAATGGAATCCCATCAGCAGCATCCCAAATGGAACCCCATCAGCAGCATCCCAAATGGAACCCTGTCAGCAGCATCCCAAATGGAACCCCATCAGCAGCATCCCAAATGGAACCCTGTCAGCAGCATCCCAAATGGAACATGTAGCAAACAGTTATATCACCTGCAATCAATCAAATGTATTTATGAAGCCATTTTAAATCAGTAGATGTCACAAAGTGCTATACAGAAACCCAGCTTAAAACCCCAAACAGCAAGCAATGCAGATGTAGAAGCACGGTGGCTAGGAAAAACTCCCTAGAAAGGCAGGAACCTAGAAAGAAACCTAGAGAGGAACCAGGCTCTGAGGGGTGGCCAGTCCTCTTCTGATTGTGTCAGGTGGAGATTATAAGATACATGGCCATTAAGGCTAGATTGTTCTTCAAGATGTTCAAACCTTCATATATGACCAGCAGGGTCAAATAATAATCACAGTGGTGAAGAGGGTGCAACAGGTCAGTACCTCAGGAGTAAATGTCAGTTGGCTTTACATAGCTGAGCATTCAGGGGTTGAGACAGCAGGTGTGATAGAGAGAGAGACAGTCGAAAACAGCAAGTACAGAACAAGTAGCAAGTTCGGTGAACAGGTCAGGGCTCCATAGCCGCAGGCAGAACAGTTGAAACTGGAGCAGCAGCACGACCAGATGGTCTGGGGACAGCCAGAAGTCATCAAGCCAGGTAGTCCTGAGGCATGGTCCAAGGGCTCAGGTCCTCCCGGAGGGATATATAAGAGAGAGAGAGGGAATTAGAGGAAGAATACTTAATTCACACAGGACACCAGATAAAACAGGAGAATTACACCAGATATAACAGACTGACCCTAGCCCCTGGCACATAAACTATTGCAGAATAGATACTGGAGGCTAAGACGGGGGGGGGGGGGGGGGGGGGACACTGTGCCCCGTCCAGTGATACCCCCGGACAGAGTCAATCAGTAGGATTTAACTCCCAGACCACTTTGCCACAGCACAGTCCCCATACCACTAGAGGGATATCAACAGACCACCAACCTACTACCCTGGGACAAGGCTGAGTATAGCCCACAAAGATCTCCTCCACCGCACGAGTCCGAGGGGGCGTAAAACCGGACAGGAAGATCACGTCTGTGACTCAACCCACTCAAGTGACACACCCCTCCTAAGGACTGCATGAAAGAACACTAGTAAACCAGTGACTCAGCCCCCGTAATAGGTCAGAGGCAAAGAATCCCAGTAGAGGGGAGCTGGTCAGGCAGAAAAATGTAACTCTATAGAAGAAAGCCCTGCCTGTTAGCTTAAAAATTATAGGGACAATAAGGAGGCCTGCGTCTTGTGACTGTAGCGTACGTGTAGGTATGTACGACAGGACCAAATCGGAGAGATAGGTAGGAGCAAGCCCATGTAATGCTTTGTAGGTTAGCAGTAAAACCTTGAAATCAGCCCTAGCCTTAATTAACAGGAAGACAGTGTAAAGAGGCTAGCACTGGAGTAAGATAATTAAATTGTAGTCAAGATTCTAGCAGCCATGTTTAGCACTAACTGAAGTTTATTTACTACTTTATCCAGGTAGCCGGAGAGTAGAGCATTGCAGTAGTCTAATCTATAAATGACAAAAGTATGGACGAGTTTTTCTGCATCATTTTTTAACAAAAAGTTTCAGATTTCTGCAATGTTACGAAGATGGAAAAAAGCTGTCCTTGAAATATTCTTGATATGTTTGTCAAAAGAGAGATCAGGGTCGACGCTGAGGTTCTTCACAGTTTTATTTGAGACGACTGTACCACCATCAAGATTAATTGCCAGATCCAACAGCAGATCTCTTTGTTTCTTGGGACCGAGAAGTAGCATCTCTGTTTTGTCCGAGTTTAAAAGTAAAACATTTTCCGCCATCCACTTCCTTTTGTCTGAAACGCAGGCTTCCAGGGTAGGCAACTTTGGGGCTTCACCATGTTTCATCGAAATGTACAGCTGTGTGTCGTCAGCATAGCAATGAAAGTTGACATTGTGTTTCCGAATGACATCACCAAGAGGTAGAATATATAGTGAAAACAATAATAGTTCTAAAACAGAACATTTAAGAACACCGAAATGTACAATTGATTTGTCAGAGGACAAACCATCCACAGAGACAAATGGATATCTTTCCGACAGATAAGATCTACACCAGGCAAGAACTTGTCTGTGTAGACCAATTTCGGTTTCCAATCTATCCAAAAGAATGTGGTGATCGATGGTGTCAAAAGCAGCAATAAGGTCTAGGAGCACGAGGACAGATGCAGAGCCTTGGTCTGATGCCTGCAGCATGGTCAAGCAAGTTAATGTTTTCAACAGTTTAGTAAACAACTACTAATTTAGAACCACAGAGTTACTGCAAGTCAGCACAAAGACAACAATGTCTATAATCTTAGATTAATACACTGAAAACAAACTTAAAGATACCGAAAATAATTTAGTCCAATCAATGTTACTAAATATCATGTGGCTGTCCATGGTACAGATTTCTGTCTGTGTGTTTGTGTGCGCGCACGCAAGTAAAACAACACATTTTGACTCACCCTACTTGTAGACTACTTGAATGCCATTGCCATCCTCCTCTCTTTCATGTTGACGGTATTTGTCTTTGTCATACAGTACACTTTTAGTTGTTGTTGTCATAGGCTACCTAGCTAAAATGCTTGCTAGCCTAATTTCCTCGCATTGGCAACAATGAACCAGCTAAGTTAGCAGGCGAGTTAATGTGAGTCTACTAGCCTACATCTAGGCTACATATTGATCTTCAATTGTCTCAGGCCAGTGGCACAGCATATTCATTTATGGTTAGATCAGAATCGCTGTCATAATCATTGGTCTGTACAGAGAATTAAGTCAAAACCACAAGTCCAAATCCCCATCTCCATCCATGGCTTAGGAAAGGGCTGATTTAGCAAGCTAACTGCTGTAGGACATCAACACAAGCAGACCAGAAACAGAGAAGTATTTCTGAAAATGACATTTTGCTTGAGAAGTGATTTGATTGGTGTGAAGCCGAATCTCTTGGGGGACATTTTTTCTGCACCAGGACAACCCACAGTCGAGCTGAGCTCAACGCTGGTTGGCTGATTCTTATTTTATTTTATTATTAAGGGAGATCAAATGCTTGCAGACATCAATCAATCAAATGCTACGGCAGCAACATGTTATACTCTTTTGGTCCAGACAGCATCAGATACATGGGCTTCACATACTGAGACAGAGGGGCGCTGTTTCCCACGCTCGGATGCTTTCTCCGGTGAGATTCAGCCACTTGCGAAATGATGCGAATTGACGTAAACCTATTCCCTATATAGTTCTGGTCAAAAGTAGTGCACTATGTACTAGGAACTAGGGTGTAATTTGGGACGCAGGCATTATGTACAGTTGAAGTCGGAAGTTTACATACACTTAGGTTGGAGTCATTAAAACTCGTTTTACAACCACTCCACAAGTTTCTTGTTAACAAACTATAGTTTTGGCAAGTTGGTTAGGACATCTACTTTGTGCATGACACAAGTAATTTTTTACAACAATTGTTTACAGACAGATTATCTCACTTATAATTTAGTTTATCACAATTCCAGTGGGTCAGAAGTTTACATTCACAAAGTTGACTGTGCCTTTAAACAGCTTGGAAAATTCCAGAAAATTACGTCATGGCTTTAGAAGCTTCTGATAGACTAATTGACATAATTTGAGTCAATTGGAGGTGTACCTGTGGATGTATTTCAAAGCCTACCTTCAAACTCAGTGACTCTTTGCTTGACATCATGGGAAAATCAAAAGAAATCGGCCAAGACCTCAGAAAAAAAGTTGTAGACCTCCACAAGTCTGGTTCATCCTTGGGAGTAATTACCAAACACCTGAAGGTACCACGTTCGTCTGTACAAACAATAGTATGCAAGTAGAAACACCATGGGACCACGCAGCTGTCATACCGCTCAGGAAGGAGATGCGTCCTGTCTCCTAGAGATGAACGTACTTTGGTGCGAAAAGTGCAAATGAATCCCAGAACAACAAGCAAAGGACCTTGTGAAGAGCTGGAGGAAACAGGTACAAAAGTATCTATGTCCACAGTAAAACGAGTCCTATATTGACATAACCTGAAAGGCCGTTCATCAAGGAAGAAGTCACTGCTCCAAAACCACCATAAAAAAAGCCAGACTACTGGGGACAAAGATCGTACTTTTTGTGAGAAATGTCCTTGGACCAATGAAACTCAATTGAACTGTTTGGCATAATGGACATTGTTAGTTTGGAGGAAAAAGGGGAGGCTTGCAAGGCAAAGAACACCATCCAACCGTGAAGCATGCGGGTGGCAGCATCATGTTGTGGGGGTGCTTTGCGCTGCAGAAGGGACTGGTGCACTTCACAAATAGATGGCATCATGAGGTAGGACAATTATGTGGATATATTGAAGCAACACTCTCAAGACATCAGTCAGAAAGTTAAAAGCTTGGGTCTTCCAAATGGACAAGACCCCAAGCATACTTCCAAAGTTGTGTCAAAATGGCTTAAGACAACAAAGTCAAGGTATTGGAGTGCCATCACAAAGCCCTGACCTCAATCCTACAGAAAATTTGTGGGCAGGACTGAAAAAGCATGTGCGAGCAAGGAGGCTACAAACCTGACTCAGTTACACCAGCTCTGTCAGGAGGGAATGGGCCAAAATTCACCCAACGTATTATGGGAAGCTTGTGAATACTACCCAAAATGTTTGACTCAAGTTAACAATTTAAAGGCACGCTACCAAATACTAATTGAGTGTATGTAAACTTTGACCAACTGGGAATGTGATGAAAATAAATAAAAGCTGAATAAATCATTCTCTCTACTATTATTCTGACATTTCACATTTCTTAATAATAAGTGGTGATCCTAACTGACCTAAAACTGGGAATATTTACAAGGATTATAATGTCAGGAATTGTGGAAAAACTGATTTGCATGTATTTGGCTAAGGTGTATGGTAAACTTCTGACTTCAACTGTATACTGAGATCATGTGACAGATCATGTGACACTTAGATTGCACACAGGTGGACTTTATTTCACTAATTATGTGACTTCTGAAGGTAATTGGTTGCACCAGATATTATTTAGGGGCTTCATAGCAAAAGGTGTGAATACATATGCACGTACCGCTTATCCTTGTTTGTTTTTTTTAACATTTTTGAAACAAGTAATATTTTTCATTTCACTTCAACACTTTGGACTATTTTGTGTATGTCCATTACATGAAATCCAAATAAAAACCTATTTAAATTACAGGTTGTAATGCAGCAAAATAGGAAAAACGCCAAGGGGGATGAATACTTTTGCAAGGCACTGCATAAGAGCCCTTTGAAACGTCCCACGAGCTCATTCTTATGTTTAATAAATGTATCATATAGTGTGTGTGTGTGGCAGGCTTACAATGATGGCAAAAAACAACATTTGATGGTGCGCTGACCCTGGTGCTAGAGGGGGTACTCAGGTTGAGGTTGAATGTTTGAAGGGGTACCGGACTATGAAAAGTTTGGGAACCACTGCTCTATCGTAATCGCTCCTCTTTCCCCCCAGTTGCCACACTAACCCTGATTCAGATGGCCATCCTACCCATGGTAGATTACGGAGACGTAATTTATAGATCGGCASGTAAGGGTGCTCTCGAGCAGCTAGATGTTCTTTACCAGTCGGCCATCAGATTTGCCACCAATGCTCCTTATAGGACACATCACTGCACTCTATAGTCCTCTGTAAACTGGTCATCTCTATATACCCGTCGCAAGACCCACTGGTTGTTGCTTATTTATAAAACCCTCTTAGGCCTCACTCCCCCCTATCTGAGATACCTACTGCAGCCCTCATCCTCCACATACAACACCTGTTCTGGCAGTCACATTCTGTTAAAGGTCCCCAAAGCACACACATCCCTGGGTCGCTCCTCTTTTCAGTTCGCTGCAGCAAGCGACAGGAACAAGCAGCAACAAACACTCAAACTGGACAGTTTTATCTCAATCTCTTCATTCAAAGACTCAATCATGGACACTCTTACTGACAGTTGTGGCTGCTTTGTGTGATGTATTGTTGTCTCTACCTTCTTGCACTTTGTGCTGTTGTCTGTGCCCAATAATGTTTCTACCATGTTTTGTGCTGCTACCATGTTGTGTTGCAACCATGCTGTTGTTATGTTGTGTTGCTACCATGCTGTGTTGTCATGTGTTGCTGCCTTGCTATGTTGTTGTCTTATGTCTCTCTTTATGTAGTGTTGTGTTGACTCTCTGTCGTGATGTGTGTTTTGTCCTATATTTATAATCTTTTAAAATGTTATATTTAATCCCAGCCCCTGTCCCCGCAGGAGGCCTTTTGCCTTTTGGCAGGCCATCATTGTCAATAAGAATTTGTTCTTAACTAACTTGCCTAGTTAAATAAAGGTTAAAAAAATATATAATAATAATAAAATCACAAAATGTCCTGTTGGGTTTCTACAAGTTACAAAGCCACAATGTTAGAATTGGCAAAATCATAAAAATGTATTAGCTAACTTTTGCTTTTTGGTCTTAATTTAAGATTAGGTATAAGGGTATAGTATAAGTGTGCTTAGGTTAGACTTAGGTTTAAAATCTGATTGTAGAAATAGGGGGGATGTATGACTTTGTCAGCAGGAACATGGAGCACGTAAACATTGCAATATACCATTTCAATAGCTAATACTACACTAATTTAAAAAGTGGAGAAGCCCAATGCACCATACAACAGTCTACTCCTGGAGTAACTCCCTGTCAGAGAGGCTAATTAGAGGGTTAAGCAGCAGGCCCAGGGCCAGTAGGGGGTCAGGGGTGAGGGCTCTCTCTCTCAAGACCTATGCACCAGTCTCCTATCCAGAGTGAATACATTTTTATTCATATACACTACTGTTCAGAAGTTTGGGGGTCACTTAGAAATGTCCTTGTTTTTGAAAGAAAATAMAATTTTCTGTCCATTAAAATAACATCAAATTGATCAGAAATACAGTGTAGACATTGTTAATGTTGTAAATGACTATTGTAGCTGGAAACGGCTGATTTTTTATGGAATATCTACATAGGCGTAGAGGCTCAATATCAGCAACCATCACTCCTGTGTTCCAATGGCACGTTGTGTTAGCTAATCCAAGGTTTAGTCATTTTAAAGGCTAATTGATCATTAGAAACCCCTTTTGCAATTATGTTAGCACAGCTGAAAACTGTTTTACTGATTAAAGAAGCAATAAAACTGGCCTTCTTTAGACTGGTTGATTATCTGGAGCATCAGCATTTGTGGGTTCGATTACAGGCTCAAAATGGCCAGAAACAAAGACCTTTCTTCTGAAACTCGTCAGTCTACTCTTGTTTTAAGAAATGAAGGCTATTCCATGCAAGAAATTGCCAAGAAACTGAAGATCTCGTACAAGGCTGTGTACTACTCCCTTCACAGAAGAGCGCAAACTGGCCCTAACCAGAATTCAAAGAGGAGTGGGAGGCCCGGTGCACAACTGAGCAAGAGGACAAGTACATTTGAGTGTTTAGTTTGAGAAACAGACACCTCACAGTTCTCAACTGGCAGCTTCATTATATAGTACCCGCAAAACACCAATCTCAGTGTCAACATGTAAGAGGCGACTCCGGGATGCTGGCCTTCTAGGCAGAGTTGCAAAGAAAAAGCCATATCTCAGACTGGCCAATAAAAAAGAAAAGGATTGTCAAAAGAACACAGACACTGGACAGAGGAACTCTGCCTAGAAGGCCAGCATCCCGGAGTCGCCTCTTCACTGTTGACGTTGAGACTGGTGTTTTGCGTGTACTAATTAATGAAGCTGCCAGTTGAGGACTTGTGAGATGTTTTCTTCAACTAGACACTCAAATGTACTTGTCCTCTTGCTCAGCTGTGCAAAGCTGTCATCAAGGCAAAGGGTGGCTATTTGAAGAATCTCAAATATATTTTGATTTGTTGAACACTTTTTTGGTTACTACATAATTCCATATGTGTTATTTCTACAATGTAGAAAATAGTCAAAATAAAGAAAAATCCTTGAATGAGTAGGTGTTCTAAAACTTTTGACCGGTAGTGTATTTCATTAATATTTTATCTGATAGAACTGAGTGAAGCCGTGATATTGATAAGGTGAGTTAGTAGATAGGGAAGGTACAGGTGTTAACAAGGTGAGTTAGTTGTAACGTGTGCACTGAGAGTCGGGAAGCAAGTTCAGGGAGTGTATCATTTAATTAATAAATGAGAACATAATACAAAACAAGAAGTATACGTGACAGTACCCCCTCCCTGGCGCGTGACTCCAGCCGCAGGACGCCGACCAAGGGGACGATCCCGGGGATCAGGAGCGGAACAGGTCGCCTCCACTGAGGCGCGGATGAACCGGCTGAGGCATGAGAGCCTGAAGAGCTGGCCAAGGCATAGGAGCCCAACGAGCCAGCTGATGCGTGAGAGTCCGACAAACTGGCTAAGGCTTGAGAGTCCGACAAGCTGGCTGAAGCATGAGAACCCGACGAGCCAGTTGAAGCATGAGGACTCACCGGTAGCTCCGGTACTGCCACCTGGACAACACGACATCACCACCAAAACAAAAACAAAAAAACACTCCCTGATGCTTCCCTTAGGTGAGACGTTATTCTGTCACGTGTGCGCTGGGAGTCGGGAAGAAAGTTCAGGGAGTGAATCATTTCATAAATAAATGAAACAACAAGAAACACGATCAACACGCAGACATGAAACTGAAACATTAACAAGGACGCCTGGGGAAGAAACAAAGGGAGTGACATATACAGTTGAAGTCGGAAATTTACATACACCTTAGCCAAATACATTTAACCTCAGTTTTTCACAATTCCTGACATTTAATCCCAGTAAAAATCCCCTGTTTTTGGTCAGTTAAGATCACCACTGTATTTTAAGAATGTGAAATGTCAGAATAATAGTAGAGAGAATTATTTATTTTAGCTTTTATCTATTTCATCACATTCCCAGTGGGTCAGAAGTTTACATACACTCAACTAGTATTTGGTAGCATAGCCTTTAAATTGTTTAATTTGGGTCAAATGTTTTGGGTAGTCTTCCACAAGCTTCTCACAATAATTTGGGTGGATTTTGACCCATTCCTCCTGACAGAACTGGTGTAACTGAATCAGGTTTGTAGGCCTCCTTGCTCGCATACGCTTTTTCAGATCTGCCCACAAATGTTCTATTGGATTGAGGTCAGGGCTTTGCAATGGCCACTCCATTATCTTGACTTTGTTGTCCTTAAGCCATTTTGCCACAACTTTGGAAGTATGCTTGGKGTCATTKTCCATTTGGAAGACCCATTTGCGACCAAGCTTTAACTTYCTGACTAATGTCTTGAGATGTTGCTTCAAAATATCAACATAATTTTCCGTCCTCATGATGCCAACTATTTTGTGAAGTGCACCAGTCCCTCCTGCAGCAAAGCACCCCCACAACATGATGCTGCATACTTCACGGTTGGGATGGTGTTCTTTGCCTTGCAAGCTTCCCCCTTTTCCTCCAAACATAACGATGGCCATCATGGCCAAACAGTTCTATTTTTGTTTCATCAGACCAGAGGATATTTCTCCAAAAAGTACGATCTTTGTCCCATGTGAGTTGCAATTCGTGTCAGGTTTTTTTATGGCGGTTTTGGAGCAGTGGCTTCTTCCTTGCTGAGCGGCCTTTCAGGTTATGTAGATGTACGACTCATTTTACTGTGGACATAGATACTTTTGTACAGGTTTCCTCCAGCATCTTCACAAGGTCCTTTGCTATTGTTCTGGGATTTGATTTGCACTTTTCGCACCAAAGTACGTTCATCTCTAGGAGACAGAACGCGTCTCCTTCCTGAGCGGTATGACGGCTGCGTGTTCCCATGGTGTTTCTACTTGCACACTATTGTTTGTACAGACGAACGTGGTACCTTCAGGTATTTGGAAATTGCTCCCAATTGCTCCCAGACCTGTGGAGGTCTACAATTTTTTGCCTGAGGTCTTGGCTGATTTTTTTGATTTTCCCATGATGTCAAGCAAAGAGTCACTGAGTTTGAAGGTAGGCCTTGAAATACATCCACAGGTACACCTCCAATTGACTCAAATGAAGTCAATTAGCCTATCAGAAGCTTCTAAAGCCATGACATAATTTTCTGGAATTTTCCAAGCTGTTTAAAGGCACAGTCAACTTTGTGAATGTAAACTTCTGACCCACTGGAATTGTGATAAACTAAATTATAAGTGAGATAATCTGTCTGTAAACAATTGTTGTAAAAAATTACTTGTGTCATGCACAAAGTAGATGTCCTAACCAACTTGCCAAAACTATAGTTTGTTAACAAGAAACTTGTGGAGTGGTTGTAAAACGAGTTTTAATGACTCCAACCTAAGTGTATGTAAACTTCCGACTTCAACTGTACATAATGCCTGCGTCCCAAATTACACCCTAGTTCCTAGTACATAGTGCACTACTTTTGACCAGAACTATATAGGGAATAGGTTTACGTCAATTCGCATAATTTCGCAAGTGGCTGAATCTCACCGGAGAAAGCATCCGAGCGAGGGAAACAGCGCCCCTCTGTCTCAGTATGTGAAGCCCATGTATCTGATGCTGAATTATAAGTGAAATAATCTGTCTGTTGGACAAATGACTTGTGCCATGCACAAGGTAGATGTCCTAACCGACTTGCCAAAATCATAGTTTGTTAAYAAGAAATTTGTGGAGTGGTTGAAAAATCGAGTTTTAATGACTTCAACCTAAGTGTATGTAAACTTGCGACTTCAACTGTATTAGGGAAGGTCATCAGGGAGGTGATGAAGTCCAGGTGAGTCTGATGACGCGCTGGTGCGCGTAACGATGGTGACAGTTGTGCGCCATAACGAGCAACCTGGTGACCTAGAAGCCAGATAGGGAGTGTTGTTGACATTAGTAGACAGGGAAGGTACAAGTGTTGATAAGGTGAGTTAATAGATAGGGAAGGTGCAAGCATTGATAAGGTGAGTTAGTAGATAGGGAAGGTGCAAGCATTGATAAGGTGAGTTAGTAGATAGGGAATTATAGGGAAGTGCAAGCATTGATAAGGTGAGTTAGTAGATAGGGAAGGTGCAAGCATTGATAAGGTGAGTTAGTAGATAGGGAAGGTGCAAGCATTGATAAGGTGAGTTAGTAGATAGGGAAGGTACAAGCATTGATAAGGTGAGTTAGTAGATAGAAGGTCAAGCATTGAAAGGTGAGTTAGTAGATAGGGAAGGTACAGCATTGATAAGGTGAGTTAGTAGATAGGAAGGTGCAAGCATTGATAAGGTGTTAGTAGATAGGAAGGTACAAGCATTGATAAGGTGAGTTAGTAGATAGGGAAGGTACAAGCATTGATAAGGTGAGTTAGTAGATAGGGTACAAGCATTGAAAGGTGATTAGTAGATAGGGAAGGTACAGACGTGCTGATAATTTTAACGTTGTACTTTCTGACCAGTTTTCCACCATTATTTTTGTTCCCACGGCTTTGGCAAGATAACCTGGTTCCTCCAGATGGAAGCCTTCTCCATGACATACACCTCTCAGCCTTTTATCATTCACATTCCTGTGGTCACTGTTTACCGGATCTCCCTCATTCCAAACTCCCAAAAATAAAAAACACACACTTCACGAACTGTAATCCGTCGGTTTGGGAAGAAAATAGTTTGGACAGAAAATTCATGTCATACTCGTTACCACGGCTGATGAAGCGGTTACCACAGGACCACACTGAAAACTACCAGCCCACATCCACAAACATCAGCCCACTGATCACGTACGAAAACCCTACCACATGCCACCAAAATGGTTTTTTCCCTCTGAGATATTTAAAACACTTGATTCTCTTGCGTCAACATCAACGGTTTTTCACTGTATTTTTGTCCTGCTTCCGAGATTTAGCTCAGAACTGCTGTTGTAATGATCAACAGTAAACGGTTTTAGACTTTTTCCCCTCTCGATTTTAAGCTTAAGGCCTTTTCTAAACAACAGTTGAGGGTTGGAATCGGAAAGTATTTATTTTTTGGGGGTATTATTTAGGGTATGGACTGCTAGCTGGACCATGCCACCATGCTAAAAACTAGCCAGCAGGGATATATACAGAGGGCAGGGCAATCCATTCATCCATCATCATTTAGTCACAGCCGCCGCAGACTGTGTTGTGTGTCGTGTGTGTGTTGTATGTGTGTGTGTGTGTGTGTGTTGTGTGTGTGTTGTGTGTGTGTGTGTTGTGTGTGGTGTGTGGTGTGTGTTGTGTGTGTGTGGGTGTGTGTGTTGTGTGTGTGTGTGTGTGTTGTGTGTGTGTGTGTGTGTGTGTGTGTTGTGTGTGTGTTGTGTGTGTTGCGCAGACATGCAGTCCAGGAAAGTGTTGACCCATCAGTCAAAAGGGTCATTCCAGACTTCCTCCTATTTAAAACAGTTCACTACTCCACCAGCAAAACACTGGATCCTAGTATGGGGCCTTTAGTGGAGACTGGGTATGCCAGTAAAACTGAACCTAGTAGTGGCCTTTATAGTAGAGAGGTAGCAGTAAATCTTAACCTAGTATTGGGGCCTTTAGTAAAGGGTTTAGCAGTAAACTGAACCTAGCATGGGGCCTTTTAGTAGAGTGGTAGCAGTAAACTGAACCTAGTATGGGGCCTTTAGTAGGGGTAGCAGTAACTTGAACCTAGTATTGGGGCCTTTAGTTAGAGGTAGCAGCAAACTGAACCTAGTATGGGGCCTTTCGTAGAGGGTAGCAAGTAAAACTGAAACCTAGATGGGGCCTTTAGTAGAGACGGTAGGTAGCAGGTAAACTGAACCTGTATGGGGCCTTTAGTAAGAGGGTAGCAAGCAACTGAACCCAGCATGGAGGGCCTTTGTGGAGGGTAGCAGCAACTGAACCCAGCATGGGGCCTTCTAGTAGAGGGTAGAGCTAACTGAACCTAGCATGGGCCCTTTAGGTAGAGGGTAGCAGTAAACTTGAACCTAGTATGGGCCTTTAGTTAGAGGTAGCAGCTAAACTGGAAACACTAGTATGGGCTTTAGTAGGAGGTAGCAGCAAACTTGAACCTTAGTATGGGGCTTTAGTAGAGGGGTAGCAGCAAACTGAACCAGTATTGGGGCCTTTAGTAGAGGGTAGCAGTACAACTGAACCTAGTATGGGGCCTTTAGTACGAGGGTAGCCAGTAAACTGAACTAGTATGGGGCCTTTAGTAGAGGGTAGCAGCTAAACTGAACCTAGTAGGGGCCTTTAGTAGAGGGTAGCAGTAAACGACTAGTTATGGGGCCTTTAGAGAGGGTAGCAGCAAACTGAACCTAGTATGGGGCCTTTAGTGTGGAGGGTAGCAGTAAACTGAAACCTAGTATGGGCCTTTAGTAGAGTGGTAGCAGTAAACTGAACCTAGCATGGGGCCTTAGTGGAGGGTAGGTTGCGCTTTAAGCATTTATACTTTCCTTCTCTTACCATGCAGACACCTTAGGGGCTACGCCGTAACACACACACACACACACACACACCCATGTTGGTGACATCAACTATACACCACTGACCAGACAGACAGACAGACAGACTCAGACAGACAGCAGACAGACGACAGACAGACAGAAGACAGACAGACAGACAGACCAGACAGACAGACAGACAGACAGACAGACAGACAGACCAGACAGACAGACAGACAACCAGACAGCAGACAGACAGACAGACAGGACAGACCAGCATCATCAACTATTACAGATATTTCTCGACAGAGAGAGAAGAGACAGGCAGGACCCCTGTTAATGCCCTAATATATAATAATAATAATAATAATCATTAATTAGGGGTTGCTTTTATTTGTCGTGTTACCAGGCTCCCTCTGAGACACCCGCAGGGAGTGGGTGTCACGGACCAAGGTCACGTTTTAGCCCCTGGAGCAATTAGGTGTTACAGTGCACAGTGACAGATATTAACATGTTTTTTTCACCTGTTCATTACTGCCCAACACTCTAATCTAATGTGTTGTGTGTGTGCACGTTGTACCTGTGTACCTGTGTGTTTTGTGATTGTGTGCGTGTGTGTTCCCCCTACAGAGGTTTAAGACAGCAGACTGCATTATGCGTGCGAGGGGTCTTGATGGATGGACAGGGAGGACAGGAGGGGCTCGTCATTAGGCACTTTTGGAGGGAGATAAAATTATCCATGTTATGGACATTTGTCTCTGAGCTCAGAAGCTCTTGAACCCATTAGGAGCTTTTATCAAATCCCCCAACAACCCCCTCTAGATATTAATAACACACAAACATAGGCCCAAAACACGGCATACACACACACACACACACACACACACACACACACACACCACACACACACACACCTCTACTCAACAATGACCTGGGTCTGAGTGATTATTTGACATGTGCTTGAAAAGAGATGTCCATTCACCTCCCGAACCTTACACACACACACACACCACACACACACACACCACACACCACACACCACCACACACACACACACCCACACACACACACACACCACACACACACACACCACACACCACACCAACACACACACACACACACACACACACACACACACACACACACACACACACAACACACACACCACACACACGTTACTAAGGGTTAAATACTGGAGTTAATATTGGGGCTGTGTCTAGAATGATTGGTGATATATGTGTATGGTGAGGTGAGTACATCTGTTACCTCGCAAATTACACCCCCCCTCCCTTGGACCCTGTTGAACACAAGCCAATAGATGATGAGGTCATTTAGATCAGGAGGGGTTGGGGTGGGGTGTGACCTGACTAAATGCAGAGGGGGGATTGCTGCTATGTTCAACTTCACTGTACACAGAGTGGTGGTCGGGAGGGAAAGGGGTCGGAGCCTGGGGGCTGTAGCTATCTGATACTCAAATCACATTCAATCCTGTCTGGGCTCAGATGTAACAGAGACATCCCTGACTCTATCAACACTGTCTGAGGACTTCCATGTAACAGAGACATCCCCTGACTCTATCAACACTGTCTCGACGAACTCCAGCTGTAACAGAGAACATCCCTGACTCTATCAACACTGTCTGAGACTCCAGTGTAACAGGAGAATCCTGACTCTATCAACAACTGTCTGAGACTCCAGGCTGTAACAGAGAATCCCTGAACTCTACTCAACACTGTCCTGAGACTCCAGTGTAACAAGCACATCCCTGAACTCTAATAACACACTGTCTGCAGATATCGGTCGTCCTTAAGTGGTTGTCCCTTGTTACGCGGTTACTAAGTTTGTCCCATGGTGACGGGTCTAATAGGAGATGTCCACTTTGTACTCTCTCTTATGAGGTAATGTCTCTTATTGCATATACATTACTAAAGAGCGTTGTGTTCCGAAGTAGCTACGTGTGTTCTCAACTCTCTCTCCCTCCCTTTCCTCCTAGGTTGTCCTCTCTCGCCTCGCTCAGCTCCTCCCCCTCTCTCCCCCGTTCCCCCAGCCTCTCTCTTCTCGGCGTCTAGCCCCCAGACCTCCCCCTCTCCTCTCACTCGCGCCCTCCTCCTCCCCTGTCCTCCTCGAGCCCCCTCCCGCACCGCTTCCTCTCCCTCTAGCACACCTCCTCACCACCCGCTCCACCCTCCGGCAACCCCTCCACCCTTTCTCTCCTGTCTCCAGTTCCCTCGCCTCACTCCTGCCTCCTCCTCCCCCCATGCGCCTCCTTTCCCACTCTCTCACTCTCCTCTCTCCGGCGCGCTCCCTATCCTCACCCTGTCCACTCCTTCCCTCTCCACTCGGTACATATGAACTGTTCCCCCTCCCCGCTTTCCAGCGCGCGCACCCACTTTTTCACCTCCCCTTTCCTCTCCAAGGCGCCCTCGCTCCCTCACGTCTCCTTCTCGACGCCTCACCTCAACTCTCCACCCTCCAGCGTCTCCCCTCACAACCATCCTACTCTCCCATACTGGTCCCCACCCTCCTCCAAGAGATATGATTCTACTCAAGGCCCTAGGATAGGTATTACTCGAAACTCTAGATCCTCTCTACGACTCTTCCCCAGAGTTGTTCTACGAGAGGATAGCTAATCCAACTGCATCTCTCTCATCTCCTCCAGCGTGTGTGATCTCAAAAGCGTGGAGAACTGGCTATATGAACTGTTCCCAGGTTGTTTCTCGAATAGGGTAACTGAGTACTATTCCACTGTCACCCTCACTCATCTTCCAGTATGTCTCAAGCGTGTCTGAGAGCGAGATGGTCACATAGAGACTTATCCCCAACCCTCCCATAGAGAGCTCTCAAAGGGGAGCATGGTATATGAACTGTCCCAGGTTGTTCTCAATGGGGAGATGGTATATGAACTGTCCCCACCCTCCCAGGTTGTCTCAAGGAGATAGGTATATGAAAAACTGTCCCACCCTCCCAGGTTGTCTCAAGGGAGATGTATTATGAACTGTCCCCACTCTCCCAGGTTCCGCATTGTCATATCCGCGACGATTGGTATGATGAACTGTCCCAGGTTGTCTCAAGGGGATCCTCTGATATTTATGAACTGTCTCCCCCACTCTATACCACACAAGTCTTGTGTCTTCCTAAGGGGGAGGGATGGTATATGATGAACTATCCCCACCCTCCCAGGTTGTCTCAAGGGGAGATGGTATATGAACGTCCCCACTTCTTCCCAGGTTGTCTCAAGGGACGATGGTTATATGAAACTGTCCACTCTCCCAGGTTTTCCTTCAAGGGGCCAGTGTTGTGATATGAACTAATCCCACACACCTCCCAGGTGTGTACTCAAAGGTGGCAGAGTTCTCTCCATTAACTGTCCCCACTCCTACCCCAGTGGTTGTCTACAATGGGAGCCCGGAGATATCATCTAGATACACATTTGTTACATTTCACACCTACCACACTACTTCACTGTTGGTGGCTGACTGTGGATGTGACTGCTCATGTGAGTGGATATGCGCACTTGTCTCGGCTCGTGGTTGTTCTGACACCTGTCTGATAATAGAGCATGCTCTGCTCCAGTGGTTAAATGCAGAGACATGTGATCCCGCTGACTGTCTGCCTGTGTGCCTTACTTGTGTGTGACTGCGTATGAACTGTGTTGTGACTGGCGTGTGTGGACGTGTCCTCGTTGGTGTGAGTGAACTCTGTTGCGTGTGACTCTCCTTGACTGTGTGTGACTGTATGACTGTGTGTGACTGTGTGTAGACTGTTCCTTGACAGGCCCATTACAGCTATGGCGACGGAATGGGGTACTTTGTTAAAGCGAAACGATGAGTCACATTTCGGTCTCCCATCTACAGATGAGGAACGGTTCCTGGCTGTACTTAGACCCTAAATTTCGTCCCGATCCATTTTCTCAGCACTGTCTGGAAGCATCCCGTCGGCATGGCCTGTATTAGAGACCCTGTATGAAAACCTGCCTCTCAGTAGGGAACAAGGATCCTGCTGTACTTTAGAAGATCCCTTATTGGTCGGTCACAGCTGACAGGATCTACACGGCTCCACTGGCTGTGTATTCATGAGAGGGACCCCTATAGATGTAGCTCATGGTCAGAGACACTCTGAAGGAACCTCTGTTACCTGTGGCACCTCGATACGATTACTAGACACCTGAACTGGTGGCCTTTCTGTGTTCGTAAGACAGGACGACCAGAGTCTACTGGCACTCCGTTTGTAGTATAGAGTACTCCGCATATTTGATGTCCCGAGCGTTCAGCTGATTCTCTGGACAGACCACTATAGAGCCTTTTGATTTATTCAAAAGGAACTTTGTCGCCCAGAGAAAGTATACTTCGTGGTCCTCGTAATCTCTTATCTTGTGATGGTGATCCTATATATACTTTGAGTCTACAGTAAGGATTGATATCGGATCTCTGAGTGCATATGTCAATGACGAATCCCAGGTGTTTCTTTACCGGTGGATGGATATCTGCTGGCACCGAGGTAGCTCAGTCCTGGATCATACGGTATCTTAGAAGTCGGCTCTATCATTCGGATGTCCTGTGTCCAGAGCCAGCCATATGGCTTTCTTGTCATGGTGGCTTCTAATGAAGACACCTTTGCTGACTCTAGTGCTAGTGTATGTGATAATCTACACTCAGGACCTCTCAATATAGCGTACGGACCTCTAGTGATGGTATACCCTATCCTCAGGCGTACGACATCCTGTTGCCTGAGTGCTTGTAAGTTAGAGGCACCTACTAATGCCGTTCAAAGCGTGTCAGTTGTGACACAAGGCCTCGGCTATATATTAACCGATCCTCATTATAGCGAGGTCTCCATCATTGCTAGCGACAGGAAGGACTACAGTGCGCGTTGCGTGGCTAACTTTTAGAGACTCACATTATGTATGTGCGCTGGCGTGTCTAGTGTGATGATGATCTCCGTGCGCGTGGCGTGTGTGATTAGTAGTGACCGTGCTTATGAGATGCTCGTGGTTCGATGATGAGTTGATCGCGGTCCGGCTGATTTAGAGACCCTATGAGACCTTGTTGCTAGAGCTAGACTGGGTTCCTGTGTCTGGTATTAGTGTGATGAGCGCCTGATGGGTCGCTGTTCAGAGAAGATCGTGTCTCTTTGGCTGGTTATTAGAGGCACACTTATGAGAGTCGCGTGGTGTGCAGTAGTGGAATGATCTGTCCTGGTGCGTGTATTATAGACCCTATGAGACCTTGGTCAGAGGGTAGTAACGTGTTGCTCGGTTGTGGCTGTGTGTTATTTGAGATGAGCCGTATGCTGTGTCCTGTGTCGATGAGTAACGTGCTGTCGTTAGTTAGAGTACTCCGCTGTGGGGGTTGGTGCAGATGGTGTAACGGTGCCTGCATAAAGTATGCTAAACAACTGGATAGCGTCACTGTCAGTGTGAAGGAACGAGGGTCCCTGGGCTCTATTTAAGAGCGCTTTTTTGCGTGAGCGCTAGATTACCAGAACGAGTAACTGTACTCTCTCCCTGGGAACGTAGATATATAAAGAGTCCCTATGAGGTCTGGCGAACGAGAAGGAACAGTCACATGCTCAGTGTATGTAAGTGCATATGTGACGCGATAATCGAGGAGTACACTGTCGAGACACGGACACGAGTACACCTTGTGCTGCTCACTTAGGATCGCCTTCATATACACACCCCTTGAAACACCAGTGTGTAATCGTGCATCCGTGAGCAGGGGAGTCCTGCAGTTATCTATTAAGTGAGACCTATGTGTCGACATACCTCACAGCTCATCGAATGTGCGCACCGGCCTCGCTAGCAGCTCAGTCAGATGATTCATAGCTCTTACGCGGCTCCACCCTTGGTGTCCGACACACATACGGATCCTGGCATCAGCTGATAGTAGTAGTAGGTGTCTCCCTCATGACGAGAAACACCCTAACCTGGCTTCTCAATCTTGAGACTCATGGTCTCTGAGTCTTGGATAAGACTCAGGTGCGCGTCTTGGGGATGGTTATGTGAGAGATCAACCATTGAATGTCGCAGTGTTGACGTGGAGTAACGTCGCTGACATGTATTTGATAGGTTACGCCTACCTAGGATCTGGCTAGGCAAGATTAGCACTCCCTCGTGGATGGAGGTATCACACTATACCATAACAATAGAGGTGGCTCGACCCAACTCAATGGCTCTGACATGTAATCATTTGATGAGAATCCCTTAATGGGATACCTAGGTTCAGTAGGTTTACATCTGGTTCCCTGCTGTAATGATTAGAGGATACGTGACTCTCGTGACAACTGTGCCGGAGAGAATACGGTGCGCTGGCTGTATTGTATCGGCCATTGGTCCCTTATCGATATCAGTAGGCACTCGTCGTCCTGGCTGTATTAGAGACTCCTCTGAGGTGAGACCCTGCGTCAGTGGTACTGTACCGTTCGCTGGTCCGTTGTAGAGGACCTATGTGGGCGTCCGTCTGGTCTCCGATGCATGGCATGACTCGGTCTCTTGGTTCGCTATTAGTAGCCACTACTGTGAGCGTCCTGTTCCGTTAGACAACTTGTGGCCCTGGCTGTGTACCTCTGTGTGATACACCTCGTGATGTGATACCTCTGGTCAGAGATGCGTGGTCTGTGCTTATTAACTGGAATACTATGTGTCCGGTCACAGAGTGTGGATACTGACTCGCTCCTCTGGAACTTCCATGAAACCCAGCTGTGATCGCGCCGGAACTAGCGGCGATCATGAGTTTAGATAATCGGTGGTTCTGGTAGATGAATTACGACTCCTCTCGACCTTAGGTTCAGTCCCAGCGGATGAGACAACTCGTTCTGCTCCGTGGTCCATCTAAAGTGACCCCCTATTCGGTTCACTCGTTGCTTCCAGGTGAGGGTATACGTCCTGGAAACTAACTGTAATAGAACACATGGGGCTCCTATTCGAGTGCGGACAGACCTGGTGCCTTTGGTCTGTCTGTGAGATAGACACCTATCAAGCACCTCGTGGACTCAAGGGATACTGGTCCGTGACTGTATTTAGAAGTGAGCGACTTATGGGTCCTTTTACAGGTAGGAACGGCTTTGAAGTCAATGTATAAGAGCACCCTATGGGCAACTCAGGTTCAGAGGGAATCTGGTTCCTAGACT
>NW_019943254.1:32618-55111 GCF_002910315.2 Salvelinus sp. IW2-2015 | reverse complement strand
ACATACATCCAGCTGGCTTATCATTTCATAAAGGACATCCATCCAGCTGGTCTTTATCTATCATAAGACAACCATCCCAGTGGTCTTTATCATAATCATGAAGATACCATCCCAAGCTGATCTTTACAATTATCATGAAACATCACCATCCAGCTTGTCTTATCATATCACTGAAGACATCCCCATCCCAGCTGTCTGATCATTATCATGAGACATTACCATCCCAGCTGTCTTATCATTTATCATGAAAAGAAACATACCATCCCAGCTGCTCTTTATCATTATTCATGAAACATACCATCCCAGCGCTCTTATCATTATAGAAGACATCACCATCCCAGCTGCTCTTTATCCATTATCATGAGACAATACCATCCCAGCTGGTCTTTATCATTATCATGAAGACATACCATCCCAGCGTCTTGATCATTATCATAAGACTACCTCCCAGCTGCTCATTTGATCATATCATGAAGAATACCATCCCAAGCTGGTCTTATATCATTTATCATGAAGACATACATCCCAGCTGGTCTATCATATCATGAAAAGACATACCTATCCCAGCTGCTCTATCATTAATCATGAAAACATACCCATCCCAGCTGATCTTTATCATTATCATGAAGAACAGACCATCCCAGCTGTCTTGTATCATTATCATGAAGACATACCATCCAGCTGGCATTTTCATTAGCTTAAATAATACCCATCCCAGCGCTCTTGTAATTTCATGAAGCATGTACCATACCCAGCTGATCTTTTATCATTATCATGAAACATTACCCATCCCAGCTGTCTTATCATTATCAATGGAAGACATTACCCATCCAGCTGGTCTTGATCCATTATCATGAACGACATACCAATCCCAGCTGGTCTTTTCATTATCATGAGATACCATCCCAGCTGTTCTTGATCAATTATCATTGAAGAAAACGATTACCCATCCCAGCTGGTCTTTATCAAAATCCTAGAGACATCCCCATCAGCGTGTCTTTATCGTTATTCATGGAAGACATACCATCGACCAGCGGTCTTTATCATTATCATGAAGACTACCATCCCAGATGATCTATCATTATCATGGAAGACATTAACATCCCAGCTGGTCTTATCATTCATCAGAAGACATACCCATCCCAGCTTCGTCTTTTCATTATCATGAAGACAATACCATCCACAGCTGGTCTTTATCATTAATCATGAAGACATTAACCATTCCCACTACTATCAATATCATGAGCATCCCCATCCTCCCACACCAGGACAGCTGGTCTTCATTATCAATGCAGACAGACCATCCCAGCTGTCTTGATTCATTATCAGAAAGAATAACCCATCCCAGCTGTCCTTGATCATTATCATGCAAGACTTACCATCACAGCTGTCTTATTCCATATCATGAAGACATACCATCCCAGCTGTCGTTATCATTATCATGCCAAACATACCCATCCCACTGGTCCTTTATCGTTATCATGAACGACATACCATCCCAGCTTGTCTTTATCATTTATCATAAGACATTACATCCCAGCTGGGTCTTTTCATTATCAATGAAGACATACCATCCCAGCTGCGCTCCTTGATCATTATCATGAAGGACATAACATCCCAGCTGGTCTTTATCAAATTATCATTAAGACCTACATCCCGCTTGGTCTTCTATGTATCATGAAACATAACCATCCCAGTGCTCTTGAATCCTATTATCATGAAGCACATACCCATCCCACTGGTCTTATCATTATCATGAGACCAATACACACCCAGCTGGTTCTTTATCATTATCATGAAGACATACCACTCCCAGCTGAATCTTTCATTATCATAGACATACCCACCACAGCTGGTCTTTATCATTATCAATGAAGACTAATACCCATCCCAGCTGTCTTGATCATTATCAATAAATAATACCCATCCCAGCTGCATCTTGATCATTATCATGAAACATACCATCCAGCTGATCTTTATATTATCATGAGAAATTACCATCCAGCTGCTTTATCATTGATCGTATGAAACTACCCTCCCAGCTTCTTGATCATTATCATGAAGACATTACCATCCCAGCTGCTCTATCATTATCATGAAAGACATACCATCCAGCTGTCTATCATATCATGAAGATCATACCATCCCAGCTGTCTTGATCATTATCATTGAAACACCCATCCCAGCTGCTCGTTTATCGTTATCATAAAGACCAATTACCATCCAGCTTTCTTTATCATTAATCATGAGAGACATCCATCCAGCTGCTCTTGATGCATTATCTTGAAGACATACCCATCCCAGTGTCTTGATTCATTATTTCATGAGACATACCATCCCCCAATGCGCTTATCATTATCCATGGAAGACATCCATCCCAGCTGGGCTTATCATTATCAGAAAGACATAGCCACCATCTGCCTGATCATTACTCATGAAGAACAACCATCCCAGCTAGGTCTTTATCATTATCAGAAGACGATTTACCTCATCCCAGCTGGTCTTGAATCATATCATGAACCATACCATCCCCAGTAGATCATTTATCATTCATGGAAGGACCATACCCATCCCACTCCCATTAGAAGTCACAACGAAAAGCGGCATATAGAGAATCAATGACGCTCAAATTAAAAATCATAATTAAAATAATGAGATTTATAATCAATCTAATTGTAAGTGTAGATTACAGTCTCACAATTCCAGTTGTTCCAAAACTTGTAACAAAGCTGCATTGATTCTCCCTTAATGCGACTCTGTTCAGCCAATGCAATGCTGCTCTTGAAGATAAGGCCGCGGATTTACTGTGGATTGCGACAGCTCTATGCAGTTCCAATACGACACCGCCAAAACAAACCGCAATGCAGGTAGTCGCTATCGCAGATGTCATAGAATCTAGCCCTTAATGCATTTTTTCAATTATACTAGATATGTCCAAAAACAACCTCAGTGTCAAGCCCGTCCCCTGAGTGAATAGTGTGAGCAGTCCAGTGACTCTGACGCAGCAGTGATGCCAACCCACCTTGCAGTTACATCTGGTACAAGCATGAATGAGCTGAAACTCAATGAGACATTTCTCGGATGGAGTTTACAGCATCACTAAATTCAGCCTGAGACAGAGGAGAATTCTGTTCTGGCATGAATGAAGTTGATCAAAGATCAAAGTTGTACCTAAAGGTTTGTGTAAGTATTGCAGATCCTCTCCATCTTGTACTCGTGTGGTTAACAGATATATTTTAAAAAACTCAAAATGAAAGTATTTTGCACAGTACCACTGTTGGACATTCATCTTTTATATCAGGTTAAACCAAAGCCACTCAGTCAGTCATGTCCCTCTGGTGAAATAGGAGGGCTTCCGTGACTCTGACCTGCAGCAGTATGCCAACCCACCTGTGACAAATACGCTGGTACAAGACAGAAGGGAGCTTCATCTGAAAGATCTAAACATCTTCCTCCTCTCACCAACCATCACTTGAGGAAAGTGCGAGAATACCTACATGTGCAGGCTGAGAATGAACATATGGAGGTCCTCAACCTTCTACCAATTTCTGTAGATGTCAGGTAAGTACGCCTAATCATCTCTACTCTTTAATGAGAGAAATCACCAACATATTATATTTCACCTCTACAATATTCATAAACTCAGCAAAAAAAGACACGTCACTTTTTCAGACCCTGTCTTCAAAATAATTTGAAAAAATCCAACATAACTTCACAATCTTCTATTGTAAAGGTTTTAAACACTGATTTTCCATGCTTGTTCAACTAAACCCACAAACGAATATATGAACATCCACCTGCTGTAACTGTTCGTTAACACTAACAGATTACAGACATTGAGGCAATTAAGTCACAGTTTGAAACCTTAGGACACTTAAAAGAGGCCTTCTACTGACTCGAAAACACCAAAAGAAGATGCCCAGGGTCCCTGCTCCTTGCTTTTTGGGGGAAACATGCCTTAGGCATGCTGCAAGGATGGCGAAGAGGACCTCAGATGTGGCCAGGGCAATAAATTGCGCATGTCCGTACTGTGGAAGACAAGCAGCTTCAGGGAGACAGGACGGCAACTGATTGTCCTGCAGTGGCAGACCACGTGTAACAACCCTTGCACAGGCTCGGTACATCCGAACATCACACATCGGGATCATGTACAGCGATGCAACAACAACTGCCGATGTGACACCAGACGTCACAATCCCCCAATTAGTGACTCAACGTCCGCAATAGGCTGAGAGAGCGCTGACTGAGGGCTTGAGGCCTGCTTGTAAAGGCAGTCCTCACCTGATATCACCGGGCACAACGGTCGCCCTGTGGCACAAAACCCACTGTCCTGGACCAGACAGGACTAGCAAAAAGTGCTCTTCACTGACGAGTCGCTAGGTTTTGTGTCACCATGCGTGATGGTCAGGATTCGCCTTTATCGTTCAAAGGAAATCAGCGTTACACCGAGGGCCTTACCTCTGGAGTGATCGATTTGGAGATGAGGTCCGCATGTCTGGGGCAGTGTGTCACGCATCATTCGACTGAGCTTGTTGTCATTGCAGCAATCTTAACGCTGTGCGTTACAGGGAAAGACATTCCTCTCCTTCATGCAGTAACCTTCCTCAGGCTCATTCTACATGACCCTCCAGATGACAATGCCACCACCCATACTTGTCGTTCTGATTGCTGATTTCTGCAACAAGGATATGTCAGTCTCATGCCAGCGAAAGCCCGGCTCAATCCCATTGAGGCACATCTGGACCGTTGGATCAGAGGTGAGTGCTAGGGTCATTCTCCCCAGAAATGTCCGGAATTTGAGATGTCCTTGGTGCGAAGAGTGGGATAACATCTCACAGCAAGAACATGGCAAAAAACAAAAAATCTTGTCTTTTTTGCAGTCCTTGAGAGGAATCACTGCCAGACTTAACACAGCTGTTCCACACCAGATACTGGACTAACTTTTGAGTTGGACCTCCTCTTTCACGACACATTATTCAACTTTCTGTTTATCACATGGCAGTTTATGAACTCAGTTGTTGAATTCTTATGTTTCAATACAATATTTTACACGTACGATTGCTGAAAAAAATGCAGTTACAGTGAGAGAGATGTTTCTTTTTGGCTTGAGCTTTACCTCCCAAGTCCATAATTCTCCTCATGTAAAACCTGGTTATAAAACACTGTATTGGTTCCTACTGTACTGTCCACCAGATGGCCCAAAGAACACCTCAGTGTCAGTCAGTCCCTCTGGTGAAATAGTGGAGGGCAGTTATGTGACTCTGACCTGCAGCAGTGATGCCAACCCACCTGTGGACAATTACACCTGGTACAAGAAGAACGTAACCTCACCTGTATTGTCAGGACAGAGTTACAGCATCACTAACATCATCTCTGAGGACAGTGGACATTACTATTGTGAGGCCAGGAATAAAATAGCATCTGAGACCTCTACAGCTCTGAAGATCATTGTAGCAGGTAAAGGTTCATCTTCAATACGCAAAATACACAATTACATGTTTCAATCTAATCTAAATTTGGCTTATTACACTTTACTTTTGTGTTGTCTTTTACGATTCCCAAGCCTTTAATATGGTATTCTTTTCAGTTTACAACATACCATGTACTCATATCATCCATATTTTAATTTAGTGAAACAATCATCAGTTATGACTGCAGCTGTAGGAATCATAATTGTTGTTCTGGTTCTCATCCTCTGTCTCTCTGGACTCATGTGGTTCAGGTGAGTGAACATTTAGCTTTTTAACACTCTGATTTGTTACTAACTTCATTCATTAATAATTAATAAATGAATGTCCAAAACAGGAAGAAGGCATCCAAATCCACYTCTGGCACAAYAGAAACAAGAGACASAGCAGACGAGGGACAGGTGAGTCTGTTGGGATCAGAAGATGACTGTGATGACTGTGTATTCTTTGTGGAACATTTCTACTCCTCATGTTGTCTATACTCTTTCCCCATCAGGGAGACTCTACTCTCCTGTATGACAACGTCATAGGCATGGCCATGCAGCAGAGACAGCAGTCACCGTCGAGTCAGGATGACATTCACTACACCAGCGTTCACTTCTCTCCCTCTAAAAACCAGGAAGAGCTTTGTACTCCATCGTCCAGCTGCCTCAACCCCAGAAACAGGACAAAGATGTCCAGTACGCTGCTGTGAAATTCAACCCCCCAGTGCTACCACCCGGTGAGCATATTCTGCATTAAGGTCATTCATGTGCTGCTGCTTATTGTAGTAGATGTCATCAGTAACCAAAACAGTGACCCCTAGTGATGTGATTTCCATCTTCTTAAGGATCGGCGTTCCGTCAACGGGACAGTTGTAAATCATGCAGCGCGTTATGTCAAGATCACAGATTTTAGAAGAACAACAAATGACGGTACATAGAAGTGTCTTGTATCGACTGAAAGCCTTCATTCTTGTTAATATAACTGCACTGTCCAATTTACAGCAGCTATTACTGTGAAAAAATGCCATGCTATTGTTTGAGGAGAGCTCCTAACAACAAAACCCTTTTTTCAACGCGATAGGTTTTATAAATTCACCTCTGAAGGTGAAATGTGTACTTACATTCTGAAATCTTGCTCTGGTTTATCATCGAAAGGGTCCCAGAGATAACATGAAGTGTCGTTTTGTTAGATAAAATCATTTTTCATATCCTAAAAAGGTCCATATAGCACACACTATAGATTTTTTTTATTTCCACTCGTTCAATTTGCAAAGAAAATAATCTGTGAACATCTCACCCTAAACGTTGTTTGACGAGTCAAATCACGTTCGTAAATATTCCTCAGAGATCCTAGAAGGTAACAAGATTTTACTATTTCATTAGGGGTCTAGTATATCCTATAGGACACCATATTTGGTCACGTGRGCGGCCATCACTTGAACAACTGTACCTTTGTCAAATAAGCACCAATCAGGGTAAAAAAAAGCAAGCTAGACAGCCAATGAGCTGGGCTTTACGGGAGTATCCGGAAACCATATATRTGTTGTAAAATGTAGCTTCTAACCTTGTACGACAGCATGCCTTTTCATTTTGGACAAAAATTATAAGGATATTCAGAGTTATTAAGTTATGAAAACTGGTTGTTTTGCAAATGTTGAACTTATAATATGGCTACTAATACTTGGAAAACTAAATCAAAGTCCAAGCATACAGATTTGAYGATATTCTTGCAGAAAAATGGAATATGAATGCGAACGTCTCCTTCACGATTTGCCCAAATGTACCTGGGGACTTCACACTAAAAGTCTTGAGGATCAGTCATACTCCAAGTTATCCATCTGAAACTTTGCACATACACTGCTGCCATCTTGTGGACTCTATCGGAMTTACAACCAGAGTGATGGATTTAACAGTGACCTTTCTCTTGCATTTCAAAGATGGTGGTAAAAAAACACTGGTTGGTGTTTTCTTGGTATTTTCTTCTACCAGATCTATTGTTTTATATTCTCCTACATTCAATTCACATTTCCACAAACTTCAAAGTGTTTCCCTTCAAATGGTACCAAGAATATGCATATCCTTGCTTCAGGGCCTGAGCTACAGGCAGTTAGATTTGGGTATGTCATTTAGGTGAACATTTGAAAAAAGGGGTCTATCCCATAATATTTTTTAAACTACCAACCCAATAATGAACATCTCATGACAAGGTCATTGCTATGACCTGTCTATAATGACGGAGTGATGTGATGATGATTTTGAGGAACTGTTCTCTATGCGTTCCAAATGGTACCCTATTCCTTCTTTAGTGCACTACTGAGCCCTATAGGCTCTGGTCAAAGGTAGTGCACTATAAAGGGTATAGGGTGCTGCCGTTTGGGACACATATTTGCRTCRTTTCTGTTTCTCTCTCCTCAGACCCACGGCGGCACAAGCAGCTGAGGAGGACACCTCTGAGATTTACAAAACAGTCAACAAACCCAGAACCAAGACCACCTGAACACAACAAAACCAAAACCAAAACCAAGACCACCTGAACACAACAAATCCCCAAACCAAGAAGAACTTAAAACAACAAACCCAGAACCAGGAAGACCTGAACACAACAAAACCAGAACAAAGAAGACCTGAACACAACAAATCCAGAACCAAGAAGACCTGAACACAACAAGTTCATCAAAAACCTTGTATATCTGGACCAGTATATTAAAACTTAGTCATTTAATGAAGCAATAAGGTCAAAGGGGGTGTGGTATATTGGTCAAAATACTGTATCACGGATAAGGGCTGCTCTTAAGCACAACACAATGCAGAGTGCCTGGATACAGCCCTTAGCCGTGGTATATTGACCATATTCCAAAACCCCTGAGTTGCCTTCTTGCTATTATAAGCTGGTTACCAACATCAATAGAAAAGTAAACAAGTATTTTTGCRTCATACTCGTGGTATATTGTCTGATATACAGTACATACGGCAAAATGCTGTTTCAACCAATCAGCATCCAGGACCCAAACTACCTGGTTTATAATAGTATATAATAATATATGCCATCTAGCAGGCACTTTTATCCAATGTCATTTACTTTGAGTAGGATTGCTGATAGGTCAGTTTAGCCTTAAACAATGATGAATAAGAGAAGACCCAGTAAATGTTTTGAAATATTTGTTATGATAAATAGTTAATATTTTTTTAAGTAAACTCTTTTTAAACTTACATTTGTAAACTAAAATTGTAAATATTATATATTTTACGTTACAAGAAACTGAATCTGATTACAAGAACTTTGACAAAAAGTTTTTTTTTGCAAAAAAAACAAACAACTGAAATTTACATTTACATAAGTATTCAGACCTTGGTTGATGCCCCATTGCAGAGATTACAGCCTTGAGTGTTCTTGGGTATGATGCTACAAGGTTATACATTTTTTACAGCAAGTACATTTGTTTCATATGTCTGTTACGCAAATACATTCAATTCATTTATATACACTTCATATAAATTTGCTAGATTTTGAAAAAATATATTGTTTCATTGTTTTTATCACAAAGTTATAGCACAATTTTGACTCAAATTTAAGGAAATAGTTCTGCTTGATTCAACATTTCTTATTACTTTTATCATTTGTTTTTTACTATGTGTTGAAACAAACAAAATCTATCATGAACTTCATTGTCATTGTTTTACCTTGTTATGACAGTATTTTCAGTGGAGAGAAAATTAAAAGCTTTTAAAATCACATAAACTTGTACAGTACATACAGTAACTACAAATAATACATTTACATTCGTTTGTAGAGCAATAGTGGTTTATTTACCTTCATAATCATCATGTCTGTACAAAATATACACAGACACTTTCAGAAGGAGTAATGTCCAGCACCTAGACACCACAACCAGTTACATTAAATATATTTATTGTCATTTTTTCACATACAGACACAACATGACTCAATAAACCAGAGCAGACCGAAGACCGACTTGTATGCATGGCGGTTTAAAAAAAATATTTGGTAATACTCTGTAGATCAGTCAGCTGAAGACACCTCTTTCACACAAACACAAAATGGCCGTTCAGACTTTCGGTATCGCTGAACATGTCTGCTTTATGTAGCTAACAAGCTGGCTGAGATAGCTAGTTCACTAAATCATAAGCCACTCCCACGTCCAACTCTTAAACACAGTATTTTTACATGATGGTTTACTATATTTACAAATATATTACCTTCAATTTTGTGTAAATTCATTGGTATCTTTATCTACCCATCTTCTGTTTGAATCAAGTTTGGGTGGCAAGTAGCCTGTGAATGTTGGGCCTGATAACTGAAAGGTGCTGGATCAAATCCCCAAGCTGACAAGGTAAAAATCTGTCATCTGCCCCTGAACAAGGCAGTTAACCCAGTAGGCTGTCATTGTAAATAAGAATTTGTTCTTAATGACTTGCGTAGTTAAATAAACGTTCAATTAAAATCCTCCGCTGGTTTTCCCTGACTCTGCCCACTTCTTTCTTGATTGGCCATTATCAAAAATAGACCTTGTGAGCATCGTAGATTTACATGTTTCGATCTCAGATTGGATTGTCTGAATTCGCTAGTCAAGTGTCATCCTGAAAAAAGCAACATTGATGAAAGACATTTTGAGAAAATGTGACCCTGTTCAGGAAACTAGTCGTATGTCGCAGGTCACTACTTCACAGCCATTTCAACGTAAACTTTTTTTAAAATCAAAATAAATTTTCTGGCAAAAATGCCTTCTTAACATGTGAACTTTCATGTGCCTTAATAACAAACTTGTATTCCATCTGTAAATACAAATAAAATTGTTAAATTAACGAGCCTAGTTGGTTTAACCTGTTTGGCTGCAAGGGGCAGTATTGAGTAGCCAGAATAAAAGGTGTCCATTTCAAACGGCCTCGTACTCAATTCTTGCTCGTACAATATGCATATTATTATATTATTGGATAGAAAACACTATCTAGTTTCTAAAACCGTTTGAATTATTTCTCTGAGTGAAACAGAACTCTTCTGCAGCACACTTCCTGACCAGGAAGTGGAATGTCTGAAAAACGATGCTCTGTTCTTCTTCCTGCCTATAAATGGGCACAAAACCTATTAGATATACATGCACGTCATACACCTTCCTCTGGGTGTCAAAGAGCTTGTGAGAAAAAAATAGTGATTATCTTGGTCTGAGATGAACACATCATCTTGGAATGACGTGTTCCACCATTTTCGGTACTCTGAAGGACGCGAGCTGGACAGTGGGTTGCCTTTTGTTTAGCTGCCGTAATAGGCGACTAACAATCTCCGGCTTTGATTTTATTTGATACATGTCACCAATTCATCGTAAAGTATGTTCAATTATAGTTTCATCAGATTATTAAATTTTTTCGGGAGTTTTGCCGTGTTCCGTTCTCTTCCGTTTGTTGACATGGAGAGTGTCGTGCCACCCGGGTAGCGCGCTTGCTAAAAGGGAAAGTTGCCTTCTGAATCCAAACAACGACTGTTCTGGACAAAGGACACCTTGTCCAACATTCTGATGAAAGATCAGCAAAAGTAAGACCCATTATGATGATTATTTCATATATCTGCTCGTAGTCGCCGGCGCCCAAGTGTTCTGGCTATTGTGCTAAGCTAATATAACGCTACATTTTTTTTCCGCTGTAAAACACTTAATAAATCGGAAATATTGGCTGGAATCACAAGATGCCTGTCTTCATTGCTGTACACTATGTATTTTTTCAGAAATTTTTATGATGAGTAATAGATATTTGACGTTGGTGCCTGTAATTATTATGCTGCTTTCGGTGCAATTTCTGACTGAAGCTGCAATGTAAACTATGATTTATACCTGAAATAGCAACATTTTCTAACAAAACATATGCTATACAATAAATATGTTATCAGACTGTCATCTGATGAAGTTTTTCTGGTTAGTGGCTATTTATATCTTTATTTGGTCAAATTGTGATAGCTACTGATGAGTAAAAAACTGATGAGAAAAAAAGTGGTGTCTTTTGCTAACGTGGTTAGCTAATAGATTTACATATTGTGTCTTCCCTGTAAAACATTTTAAAAATCAGACATGTTGGCTGGATTCACAAGATGTTACCTTTCATATGCTGTATTGGACTTGTTAATGTGTGAAAGTTAAATATAAAAAAATATCTTTTGAATTTCGCGCCCTGCCACTTTGAGCTGCTGTTGTCATAATGTAACCGACGTCGGGCTGCTAGCCATAAGAAGTTACCAAGAAATCACAAACCATTCCCGCTAGCCATGATTGGCTAAGATAATGAGTGGGATGGACATGCCGAAAGATGAGTTTRGATTGGTCTGCCATAAGCAGACTTCTGTCTATTTGAGCTGGTCAATAAATCTAGGTAATCCTGTCTAACGCGGCTTTTATTTTTTTATTGCGTTTTTTATTGTAGTTTTTTATGTAGTTTTACTATTGCGTAGTAAAACTACATAAACCTAATGTCAAGTTAAAGTGTACTAGTAGCTAGCTAACACTAGATGGCTGGCTCGCTAGCTAACATTATGTGTATGCTCTCCACTTTCTGGAGGACCGAGTTTTGAAATCAGTGGAATTCTAGTACTGTATAATAGCGATGGAGAAAACACCTATCTCCGGATTACATCTTCAAACTAAGGGCAACCAAATCATCAGGAGACACGTCCAACCATGATGTATAAGGGTAAGAGATTCTAGCTAGCTACATTTTCAGATATTACACGTTTCTAATTTTGACATAAAGTCTTTTCATTTCAAGTTGAAGTGTACTGTTGGCTAGCTAACTAATGTTAGCTGGCTGGCTCGCTAACTAACGTTACGTGTATGATCTTAATTCATRTCTCAGAGCCACTAGTTTTAGCCTAAATTTAGCTAGTTAACATTGAACCTGGTTGGTTAGCGACCTGCAGATTCATGCAGGGTAGTAAAGTCATGAGTTGGGATTATGGTTCATTGTTTACCTAGGTAGCTAGCTACATGTCATAACAAAATAGTCTCTKAGTGTGCCAGAGCGCGGAATAACTGATGGATTTATGAAYGCTCAACACCCTTTGAATATGGCCGGTGTCMGTAAAYGTCAGCAAAAAGCGTAATTAAATTGTTGCAAGCAGCACAGTTACAGTCACCAACGCTCTGGATAACATGAAAACAGCCTAACCAGCTCTGCTAGGGACAGTAAAATGGTCAGAGGGGTGTTCTCTCATTATGTGTCTGGAAGTAGCTAACAAGCTAGCTAATGTTAGCCAGTTAGCTTGGGTGCTTGACTGCCGTTGTGAGGTCAGAACGTTCGGATCAACCCTWCTCATCTGCCAGAGYGTCCAGTGTGCGCTCTGAACATGAAACGCTCTGAATTTATGAACGGACAATAGGACAGCACAGTTGCAGTCACCAACAGATAACATAACAGGCTAACCAGCTCTGCTAGGGCGAGTAATGTTCAGTGAGCTGTTCTCTYTCACTTAGATGTCTGAAAGTAGCTAGCAAGTTAGTACAGAACGCTTGGAACAACCCTTAAAGAGATGGGTGGGGCTAAAGCTTAACCCTCACATCGTCCTCGTATTGTGTCTAGTCCCCGCGTCCTCCGGGTCACCCTGTCCCGTCCTGGCTAAAGCCCCAATGTGCGCAAGTGTGACAGTATGCGTGTGAACAGCCTTTGCAGATGTATTTCTTACACCTGCAGCACACCGTGTGTGTCTTGGAGTCCTTCTTGGGTGGGCAGAGCTGACACCTCTTCCTCTTACTTGCCCCGGTGGCCGGGGCAGCGAGCGGGGCAGCGGCCGTAGCACTCTGTAGGACTTTGACAAGTGCTGACGCCACTTCAGTGCGGGGGAGATGCTGCCTTCTTTGGATCAGCGGCTTCACAAGTGCCTTTCCCAGCTGCTCGAGGAACACCCTGCACTTGTTCCGCTTGTGAGGCRTCCAGTCAGGCTTGATCTCTCGCCATATGACAAAGGCGTTGTAGGAGGACACGTCGAGGATGTTGTGGAAGACGACCAGGGGCCAGCGGGCAGTTATCCGTCTGCAGCTGTAGGTGCCGACCACCTTGTCTAGGTTGTCCACGCCGCCCTTGTTGCAGTTGTAGTCTAGGATGAGGGCCGGCTTCCTGTCACGGCGATCGCTAATGTCGCCCTCTGTGTGCAGCGTGCTCAAAAGTATCACGTTCTTGTTTTTCTTTGCCAGGTAGGACACTAGAGTGGCTGTGGGCGTGAAGGCAAACCTGGAGGACAGGACCTGTCTGCCCTTGGACTCGAGCAGCGCGAGCGGGTGCTCGGCCTTGTTCTTTCTCACCGTGCCCACCATGGTGAGGTTCCTCTCGAGGAGCCGCTGGCCCAGTTCGTAGGAGGTGAAGAAGTTGTCACAGGTGAYGTTGCRACCGCTCAGTCCCGKTGTCAGRTCGAGGAYGACRYRCATCCCCTGGTTCTTCTCGGGGYCTCCGCTGGCCGCCTTGCCGGTGTACACTTGCATCTTCCAAGCRTAGCTGGACTTGGCRTCGCAGGCCACCCACGACTTGATGCCGTATTTCGCCGGCTTGCTGGGGATGTACTGACGGAAAGGACAGCGGCCTTTTGGAAAGGGGAGAAGAGATTATCCTCGTTACTGTCTCATTGGGGCCAACGGCCTTTTGTGTTACACACGCTGCTACTGCTGCTAGTGCTGCCACAGCCGCTGCTACAGCCACTACAGCTACTACCTCTCTATAAACACACACACACACACGCATGCACGCACATGCACAGCACCTCTGAACGGGACCAGTTGCTCGTCCACCGTCACGTCAGGCCCCGGGTTGTAGAGGGCCGGCAGCCGCGCCTCCCACAGGTCCCAGACCTTTCTGATGGCTGCGAGTTTGTCCGTGGCAATTCTGGCGGGTCTCGACTGGCGGTCGTCGAATCACAGCAGCCTCGGGTACCTGTGAAAGACCTTGAGCGGCATGGTGGCTCGGAACACGGTCCTGCCGCTATCGGCGTCCCACAGGCTGGCCTCGGGACTTGTAGACGCCCGCTAGGATCAGCAGCCCTACGTAGGCGCGCAGGTCCGTGGCGTCCATGGGTCGCCAGCCGTCGTCGTATTTTCTGGCCCCGTGCAGGTTCGTCATTTCCACAATTATCCTTTCTATCGCCGGTGTGACAAAAAGGTGGAAGGAGGACGTAATGTTGCGCGCCTGGGACGCGGCATAGGCCGTGGGGCCCGGAGTCTCGTCCGGCCCGGCATGGCAGATCGCACGGGCCCTGCGGTGGCAGCGGAGGCGGCCGTAGGCCACGGGGGAGCATGTCTGGACCTGTGTAGTGGCTGGCTGGGTCGCTCTGACCCCCGAGCACAGAGCACAGAGCACAGAGCGGGGAGCCATGCGCCACCTCGCCACACTCGCAGACTCTCTACACTCAATGGCATACGCCTCGCCAGTGGCTGGCAGGGTCGCTCTGACCCACGAGCACAGAGCACGAGCACAGAGCACAGAGCGGGGAGCGACGCGCAACCTCGCCACACTCGCAGACTCTCTACACTCAACGGCAACGCCTCGCCAGTGGCTGGCAGGGTCGCTTGACCCACAGCACAGAGCACAGAGCGGGGAGCCACGCGCAACCTCGCCACACTCGCAGACTCTCTACACTCAACGGCATACGCCTCGCCAGTGGCTGGCTGGGTTGCTCTGACCCCCGAGAACAGAGCACAGAGCGGGGAGCCCTGGAAACACAGGGCCTGGGTCGCTCTGACCCACGAGCACAGAGCACAGAGTGGGGAGCCCTCCACACACAGGACCTGGGTCACCCTGACCCGAGGACCACGGGAGGGTTAAGAGGGTGTGAACGATGTTGATTGGGTGTAGACAAAGAAGGGCACTCCAATAGTAGTACCAAAACATTCAAAGACCAAAGTTGATCAACTTTCAAAGCAAAATTACTTTCCCATTGTTCCTTAACTGTACTGTATGATATACCATTTTGTAGCTTTGAGTCTCTACTTTTATCCAATGTACAGAACACAATTTCAAATTATGCTATATAAGTCCAATTTGAGCCGGTCGGTCACAAATGTGAATCCCTCGCCCGTTTCCATGACCCCTGGCAAAAACATAGACTGTGTATATGACAAAGATTTCACCTTTGCCTGTTCCTCTGGCATGGATTCAGCAAACAAATTGTCACGTCCTGACCATAGTTCTTGTGTGTTTTGCTTGTTTAGTGTTGGTCAGGACGTGAGCTGGGTGGGCATTATATGTTGTGTGTCTATTTTGTCTGTTTCTGTGTTCAGCCTAATATGGTTCTCAATCAGAGGCAGCTGTCAATTGTTGTCCCTGATTGAGAATCATATATAGGTGGCTTGTTTTGTGTTGGGAGTTGTGGGTGGTTGTCTTCTGTCTTTGTGTTCTGCACCAGATAGGACTGTCTCGGTTTTCACATTTGTTATTTTGTATTTTGTATAGTGTTCACGTTATTGTCTCTTCTTTATTAAATCATGTTGAACACTAGCCGCGCTGCATTTTGGTCCTCTCCTTCACCCCAGGCAGAAAGCCGTTACACAAATATGGAAACTCCAATGTTCACACCAATTCCATACTTTTAAATCCATGACGGGAAGAGTGAACTTGCACACTTGGGAAGGGTTGGGAATCGGGATCTCAGTCTCAGGCATCTTATTACCAGATTGTTATTTTGTTATTGATCCAAATGGATGAGTACATGATTGTGACATTTGAAGAGAGACAGAAGGCTGCAGTAAGGTTGAGATGCCAGTAGGAGGAGCTCTAGTCTAGAACACTGGAACCTTCAGTAGCACTTTGATGCAGCTGATGAGGAGTGATGGGTCACATTATGCGAGGCAACACATTAAGAAACCATATAGAACAGTCAACACTGTTATGGATCTGTATTTAAAGAAAAGACTACATTGAAAATGGGCTGCATTTAGCCCCTTTAAAAAATGTAGGCCCACTCCTCAAATGAAGAAATGTAAATAGCTATGTGGTCTTTAGCAGTAGATCCAGTCCATCCCTTTCTGACATGCTGTTGATGCATGTGATTGTCTTACATCCCTTTCTGACATGCTGTTGATGCATGTGATTGTCTTACATCCCTTTCTGACATGCTGTTGATGCATGTGATTGTCTTACATCCCTGACTAGGCTACTTTCTAAATGTGTCAATCACTAAAATCACACTTCTTCTTTCTATGCACTGCTACAACGGTACGTTGACTCACTGTACAACACCTCTCCCCTTCACTATGTAAGTACGGATGACGAGATCATTAAATATATATATATATATATTTTTTTTTTGGGTGGGGGGGTCATAAATCATATACTTGTGGTTTGGTACTGTATAATTTTACTTTTACTTTCATGTTTGACCTATAGTTTTGGTTTTGACATCAGGGCGGGTATTCATTAAGTGTCTCAGAGTAGGAGTGCTGATGTAGGATCAGGTCCTACCGGTCCATATAATGATGATCTAAAAGTCTAAACTGATCCTAGATCAGCTCTCYTACTCWGAGACACTTTGTGAATATGGACCCTGGACTGKTTTAATGTATCAGARTTATTCACCAGCTATAGAGTGAGTTGTTGTTTATGTTTCTAAGACTGCAGGGTGGGAGATGCAACAATGGCCTTGAGAACAGCAGGAAGTGTGTTGGGGGTCTTTCTCTGGTCTGTAGCAGGTGTGGTCTCATTCATAATGTTTTAGTAATGTTATCTTAATGTTATTCTGGTGTGTTCAGTGACATCGTCTGTTAGGGGCTTCTGCTTTTCTGGAATAGTTGTCTTTCACACCTCACTGAGTAACACTTAGGCCCTTTCTGTGGTTTCCATTCACACTCAGCAAGTAGAGTACGGCAACAAAGTGTGGACAAACGCTGTTAGTGTGAGAAAATGAGTCTGTGATGTATAATCACTATCATGTGTGATTGCGTTGCAGTGTTACTGGGAGTGTGACATACACCCCTCAGAGTATATGCACCTTGAAGGGGTCATCAGTGGACCTGTCCTGCTCTTACACATATCCCAGTGGTACAGTCACAACAACCTTCTGGTTTACCAAACTTTATACCGTGACTTTGAGTGATGACCCAGACTACAAAGGACGTGTGACGTACCGTAGCGACAAGAAGAATGGCCACACTCTGACAATCAGAGACCTGAGAGACAGTGACTCAGCTATGTACATGTTCAGATTTATAACAGATCAGACCGTAGGGAAATATACTGGAGATCCTGGAGTCACTCTGTCTGTCACAGGTACAGTTACATTCAATAAAGCTAAACTGTTGAATTCCATTTAGTTCAGGACAATTGTCTTGGTTTGTGTCTAAATCTGTATAAAATTGGATTTCTTCCATCAGTGTATTAGAGTGAAAACTCAGTGATAAAGGGATTTACAGTGATATTGTTTTTTAGTCACACTTTATTTGGATAGTCTGGATAGATGCTCTACAGATCGTCATGATATCAACAAACTTCCTGTTGATAAGTTACTGCTTTTATTTTTTACTGTGTCACAATAGTCTCTTTCTACTACTTTCACTGCACCTTGACACAGCTCTCTCTCCACAGAGTCCATCCTGACCCTAATTGTGACACACACACCACTGAAAATGAGGACCAGACACTCTGGCAGTAAGTATGTTATAACATATTCATTTATGTGTTTATTTTGTATACAGTTTTTGGGTTTGTTTGTGTGAGTGGGTAAGTGGGTGAGTGAGAGAAAGACAGAGACAGAGGAGAGAGATGAACACAGAAAGTAGAAGTGAGAGAGAATGCTATAGAGCAGTGTGTAAAGTGATCATACTGTGTTTCCTGTGTCGCTGTCTCTCTCAGAGTGTGAAAATCTCCCCCAGTGACACGTTCACAGCTCTTCGGAGAGATGCTCAGCCCTCCGTGTATCAGACCATTCAGGGGAGAAAACCACCACAGAACCTGGACTGATAGAACCACCACAGAACCTGGACTGAAGAGAACCACCACAGAACCTGGACTGATAGAAGCACCACAGAACCTGGACTGAAGACAACCACCACAGAATGTGGACTGATAGAACCATCACAGAACCTGGACAGAAGATAACCACCACAGAACCTGGACTGAAGACAACCACCACAGAACCTGGACTGAAGAGAACCACCACAGAACATGGACTGAAGAAAACTACCACAGATCATGGACTGAAGAGAACCATCACAGAACATGGACTGAAGAGAATCACCACAGAACCTGGACTAAAGAGAACCATCACAGAACATGAACTGAAGAGAACCACCACAGAACATGGACTGAAGAAATATGGCACCAAACCAAAGCTAGTCCTTACACCTCTATTCTCGTGCTAATATATAGTTATCATATCTTGAAGGTTCACCCAAATTACAAAATTACACATTGGTTTCCTTACCCTTTTAGCAGTCTATGAACATGGTGTGACAGCAGTCCATGCTTTGGTTTAGTTTCCCCTGGCACTGTTTCCACTTGCTAACGTTTTAGCATTCGTGGCACAAATCCCATTCAAGTCTATGACTGATAAGAGATATTTCTCGCACATGATGTCGAAATCATTCAAAAGTAAAATGCTCAACAAAGTCCCTTATAGATGATTTGAATATGATGTGAGAATGTTAGCATATGAAATATTAACATCGGTCCCATGACTTGAATGGGATTTTTGTTTCAAATGCTATACTGTTATGTATATGTGGGAGTGTTCGACCTTGCAGCCAACTTTATAGGCAAGTCAAGATCCACAAATCACCTTGCATGATAAATAACTACTCAATATTATTAATAGACCAGTCAACCACAATTTACCCATCATACATCACAGTTTTGATGCTCGTGAACACTGTCTGTGTGACTGTGGAAGGAAGCCCTCTGCATAAGTGTCTTAGTTACTGACATAGAGTTGGATAGAGGGTATATCTTGGCATCTTTGTCAAGATGTCTTCTGTGACAGAATGAGCAGTGCCATTGAGGGCTATTTCCATTTTAAAGTAGTTCATGTATTCTTCTTAAACTTCCATAAGTTTAATAACAGTCGGTATACCAACTGAAATGGTGTATTCAATGGCTTAGCCATGCTAAAACAGGCTTTGACGCAAGTGCGCCCTCTATTCAACTCTATCGTCTCTGACTGCTTCAATGTTGTGTCAACCACAGACTTCAAACCTCACACTCAGTGTCTATTTACATAGACTTCCAGGAAGTTAACTTGCAACACATCTCCCCTTCACTCTGTAAGTATGCTTGACGATATCTTAAAATATGTATCTTTTATAATTTGTTTGTATCCATGAACTTCTGTATCCTGTTTTGTGCATGGCGATGCTATTGTAATGTATGTTGTTTTGTTTTTCTGTTATGTACAGTATACTTTGTAGATGTATTTCTGCATATTAATCTGATACAGTATTGTACATGTGGTTTCATATATAATACTTTTACATGCTATTTTAAGGACTCTGAGAGCAATAGATTGTTGTGGAGACTTGTTTGAAAATGGCCTAAAGTAAGAGTGAGAGTGATTGGGTGGATGCTTCGTAAGAGCTTTCAGAGTAGTATTAACATGAGACACAGCGATGGTGGGTTGTGTTTAGGAGTAGTATTAACATGAGACACAGTGATGGTGGGTTGTGTTTAGGAGTAGTATTAACATGAGAGAGAGAGAGATTCACACTAAAAGTCTTGAGGATCAGTCATACTCCAAGTTATCCAGTCTGAAACGTTGCACATAGCACTGCTGCCATCTTGTGGACTCTGTCGGAATTACACAGCAGAGTGATGGATTTAACAGTGACCTTTCTCTTGTACATTTCAAAGATGGTGGCAAAAAACACTGGTTGGGTGTTTTCTTTTACTCTCTAGACCAGATCTATTGTGTTATGTTCTCCTACATTCAATTCCATTTCCACAAACTTCAAAGTGTTTCCCTTCAAATGGTACCAAGAATATGCATATCTTGCTTCAGGGCCTAGCTACAGGCAGTTAGATTTGGGTTATGTCATTTAGGTGAACATTTGAAAAAAGTATTTTTTTTTAAACTACCAACCAATTAATGAAGCATCTCATGACAAGGTCATTGGCTATGACCTGTCTATAATGACGAGTGATGTGATGAATGATTTTGAGAGACTGGTTCTCGTGCGTTCCAAATGGTACCCGCTATTCCTTCTTTAGTGCACTCACTGAGGCCGCTATAGGCTCTGGTCAAAGGTAGTGACTATAAAGGGTAATAGGGTGCTGCCGTTTGGGACACATATTTGGCTCGTTTCTGTTCTCTCTCCTCAGACCCACGGGCGCACAAGCAGCTGAGGTGAGGACACCTCTGAGATTTACAAAACAGTCAAACCCAAACCAGACCAGACCACCTGAACACCAAAACAAACCAAAACCAAAGACCACCTGAACACAACAAATCCCCAAACAAGAAGAACTTAAAACAACAAACCCAGACAGGAAGACCTGAACACAACAGAAACCAGAACAAAGAAGACCTGAACACAAACAAGTTCATTCAAAAAACCTTGTATATCTGGACCAGTAATATTAAAACTTAGTTATTTAATGAAGCAATAAGGTCAAAGGGGGTGTGGTATATTGGCCAAAATACTGTATCACGGATAAGCGCTGGCTCCTTTTATGCACAACACAATGCAGAGTGCCTGGATACAGCCCTTGCCGTGGTATATTTGACCATAATTCCACAAACGCGCCTGAGGTGCCTTCTTGCTATTATAGAGCTGGTTACCAACATCAATAGAAAAGTAAACAAGTATTTTTGCGTCATACTCGTGGTATATGGTCTGATATACAGTACAATACGGCAAAATGCTGTTTCAACCAATCAGCATTCAGGACCCAAACTACCTCTGGTTTATAATAGTATAATATAATATATGCCACCTAGCAGGCACTTTTATCCAATGCTCATATTTACTTGTGAGTAGGATTGCTGATGTAGGGTCAGTTATAGCCTTTTAAACAATGATGAATAAGAGAAGGACCCAGTAAATGTTTTGAAATATTTGTTATGATAAAGTAGTTTAATATTTTTTAAGTAAACTCTTTTTAAACTTACATTTGTAAACTAAAATTGTAAATATTATAGTATTTTACGTTACAGGAAACTGAATCTGATTACAAGAACTTTGACAAAAAGTTTTTTTTTGCAAAAAAAACTAAACAACTGAAATTTACATTTACATAAGTATTACAGACCTTGGTTGATGCCCCATTGTGCAAGGATTACAGCCTTGAGTGTTCTTGGGTATGATGCTACAAGGTTATACCATTTTTTGACAGCAAGTACATTTGGTTTCATATGTCTGTTACGCAAATACATTCAATTCATTTATATACACTTCAATATAAATTTGCTAGATTTTGAAAAATATATTTGTTTCATTGTTTTTATCACAAAGTTAGAGCACAATTTTGACTCAAATTTAAGGTGTTCTCGCTTGATTCCATTTTATTACTTTTATCATTTGTTTTTTTTACTAATTGTTGAAGACGTAAACAAAATCTATCATGAACTTCATTGTCATTGTTTTTACCTTGTTTATGACAGTATTTTCAGTGGAGAGAAAATTAAAAGCTTTTAAAATCACCATAAACTTGTACAGTATACATACAGTAACATACAAATAATACATTTACATTCGTTTGTAGAGCAATAGTGGTTTATTTACCTTCATATCATCATGTCTGTACAAAATATACACAGACACTTTCAGAAGGAGTAATGTCCAGCACCTAGACACACAACCAGTTACATTAAATATTATTCATTGTCATTTTTTCACATACAGACACAACATGACTCAAAACACCGAGACAGACGACAGACAGACAGACTTGTATGCATGGCAGGTTTAAAAAATATATTTTGGTTCAATACTCTGTAGATCAGTCAGCTGAGACAACCTCTTTCACACAAACACAAAATGGCCGTTCAGACTTTCGGTATCGCTGACAATGTCTGCTTAATGTAGCTAACAAGCTGGCTGAGATAGCTAGTTCACTAAATTCTATAAAGCCAGCT
>NW_019943254.1:29808-32593 GCF_002910315.2 Salvelinus sp. IW2-2015 | reverse complement strand
CCTGAGCCACAGTGATGGTGGGTTGTGTTTAGGAGTAGTATTAACATGAGACACAGTGATGGAGGGTTGTGTTTAGGAGTAGTTATAACATGAGCACACAGTGAGGGTGGGTTGTGTTTAGGAGTAGTATTAACATGAGACACAGTGATGGTGGGTTGTGTTTAGGAGTAGTATTAACATGAGACACAGTGATGGTGGTTGTTGTGTTTAGGAGTAGTATTAACATGAGACACAGTGATGGTGGGTTGTGTTAGGAGTAGTTTTAACATGAAACACAAGGCCAGCCTGCATAGGATTAGGCCTATGGAGCAGATTGACGAGGGCAGCATTTTCTGAGCTAAACTGACCAAGACCCAACTCCAACAACACAGAACCTCACATTTTTCTGCCTAAAAAGAAAGACAATTTCTCTCAACCAGTGGGGTTTTAGGTGAACGCTGATTCCACCCTGTGATAAGTGTAACCACTTTGTCAAAGGCAGGGATGCAAAATATTTATCCTGTCCATTCCCAGCGTGCCTCTCCAGGGTGCTGTTGGAGAGACGCATCACTGCTGAGCTCCACCTACATTCTGGAAAAAAAAGAAAAATAAATAAAGAGTATGTGGCCTTTTCAGGAAACGTTTTACATCAGCTTTCTCCGATCAAATAGCCTAACCTAAATTACACCCAGTCACATGAAAAATGTGCTGACACTTAATCAAATCAAATCAAATGTTATTTGTCCCATACACATGGTTAGCAGATGTTAATGCGAGTGTAGCGAAATGCTTGTGCTTCTAGTGTCACAACGCAGTAATAACCAACGAGTAATCTAACCTAACAATTCCACAACAACTACCTTATACACACAAGTGTAAAGGGATGAAGAATGTACATAAAGATATAGAATGAGTGATGGTACAGAATGACATAGGCAAGATGCAGTAGATGGTATCGAGTACAGTATATACATATGAGATGAGTAATGTAGGGTATGTAAACATATAAAAGTGCATTGTTTAAAGTGGCTAGTGATACATTTTTCCATTATTAAAGTGGCAGGAGTGAGTCAGTATGTTGGCAGCAGCCACTCAATGTTAGTGGTGGCTGTTTAACAGTCTGAGGCTCTTGAGATAGAAGCTGTTTTTCAGTCTCTCGGTCCCTGCTTTGATGTACCTGTACTGATCTGCCTTCTGGATGATAGCGGGGTGAACAGGCAGTGGCTCGGGTGGTTGTTGTCCTTGATGATCTTTATGGCCTTCCTGTGACATAGGTTGGTGTAGGTGTCCTGGAGGGCAGGTAGTTTGCCCCCGGTGATGCGTTGTGCAGACCTCACTACCCTCTGGAGAGCCTTACGGTTGTGGGCGGAGCAGTTGCCGTACCAGGCGGTGATACAGCCGACAGGATGCTCTCGATTGTGCATCTGTAAAGGTCTGTGAGTGCTTTAGGTGACAAGCCGAATTTTTCGCCTCCTGAGGTTGAAGAGGCGCTGCTGCGCCTTCTTCACCATGCTGTCTGTGTGGGTGGACCAATTCAGTTTGTCTGTGATGTGTACGCCGAGAAACTTAAAATTACTACCCACGTCAACTCTTAATAACCCAGTAGGCTGTCATTGTAAATAAGAATTTGTTCTTAATTGACTTGCGTAGTTAAATAAAGGTTCAATTAAAATCCTCCGCTGGTTTTCCCTGACTCTGCCCACTTCTTTCTTGATTGGCCATTATCAAAAATAGACCTTGTGAGCATCGTAGAKTTACATGTTTCGATCTCAGATTGGATTGTCTGAATTCGCTAGTCAAGTGTCCATCCCGGAAAAAAGCAACATTGATGAAAGACATTTTGAGAAAATGTGACCCGTTTCAGGAAACTAGTCGTATGTCGCAGGTCACTACTTCACAGGAGAGCCATTTGAACGTAAACTTTTTTTTAAATCAAAATGCATTTTTTGGCAAAAATGCCTTCTGGAACATGTGAACTTTCATGTGCCTTAATAACAAACTTGTATTCCATCTGTAAATACAAATACAATTGTTAAATTACGAGCCCAGTTGGTTTAACCAGAGAAAAAGTCAGCAACCTTCCCGCTAGCCATGATTGGCTAAGATAATGAGTGGGATGGACATGCCGAAAGATGAGTTCGAATTGGTCTGCCATAAGCAGACATCTGTCTATTTGAGCTGGTCAATAAATCTAGGTAATCCTGTCTAACGCGGCTTTTATTTTTTTAAATTGCGTAGTAAAACTACATAAACCTAGTGTCAAGTTAAAGTGTAATATTAGCTAGCTAACACTAGATGGCTGGCTCTCTAGCTAACGTTATGTGTATGCTCTTCACTTTCTGGAGGACCGAGTTTTGAAATCAGTGGAATTCTAGTATGATAGCTAAGGAGATGGAGAAAACACCTGTCTCCGGATTACAGTTTCAAACTACGGGCAACCAAATCATCAGGAGACGCGTCCAACCATGATGTATAAKGGTAAGAGATTCTAGCTAGCTACATTTTCAGATATTACACGTTTCTAATTTTGACATAAAGTCTTTTCATTTCAAGTTGAAGTGTACTGTTAGCTAGCTAACTAATGTTAGCTGGCTGGCTCGCTAACTAACGTTACGTGTATGATCTTAATTCATATCTCAGAGCCACTAGTTTTAGCCTAAAATTAGCTAGTTAACATTGAACCTGGTTGGTTAGCGACCTGCAGATTCATGCTGGGTAGTAAAGTCATGAGTTGGGATTATGGTTAATTGTTTACCTAGGTAGCTAGCTACATGTCATAACAAAATAGTCTCTGAGTGTGCCAGAG
>NW_019943254.1:27181-28578 GCF_002910315.2 Salvelinus sp. IW2-2015 | reverse complement strand
CAATTCTTTACTAAGCTGATCATAGCGAAAATAAAATATTCTGCATTTGCCGCTGTGTAAACACAGTGCAAATAGGCTCAGGATAACTCCTCCTGATAAAGTTGGGTAGCTGAATTTCAGAGCTTAATTAGCCAAATTGATTAGTTACAGGAATCAGGACTAATTAAGTTGATTCAACGGCCTGTTTTACAAACGGTGGACCTACCAAACGGGATGGGCATTCATGAAATTCCATTGTGGGCCGACATGGTAGAAAACACCCCCGTAAGCACAGGCCGACGTCTTTTGGACATCTTTTTTGGTCATGTCCTACCTGGCAGTCTTCTTTGGTGTTTTACAAATGGTAGGCCTACAACATAGATGGACATTCCTAAAATTACATTTCAGACAACACTGTAGGCTATACATCATTAAGCACCGTCCTACACTGATGCCTTTTGGATTTTTTTTTTTGGTCCTGTCTGGACTGGATGTTTTTTTGGTGCATTCCGGACCAAATCTGAACCAATCATAGACGTCGGTGTTTGGCCAGCTTTCATTTGGCCCAAACACAGACGTACATAAATCACGTCTTTTCATCTTTCATTCAGAACCTAAAGTGAACCTAACTTCAACGTCTGGAAAAACAAGTATTTTAAAACCACGACCTAGAGAAGTAACACCGGCGATCGACTTAACACTTTACAACTAAGCACGCTGAAAATAAACAAGCCTTCTGCAGAGTTGCACACACTGTGCACCAACCAACAGCTCCACACAGAGAGCCAGAAGAGCTTTATTTCCTCCTTCCTGACTGCTGATGTGCTCTTAAAGTGGCAGCGCACGGTGAAGGCTCTGTGCAGAATACGCCACAACATTAAACTATATATGGATAACAGGCTACATTAGACTATATATGGATAACAGGCTACATTAGACTATATATGGATAACAGGCTACATTAAACTATATATAGATAACAGGCTACATTAGACTATATATTGATACCAGGCTGCATTAGACTATATATGGATAACAGGCTACATTAGACTATATATGGATAACAGGCTACATTAGACTATATATAGATAACAGGCTACATTAGACTAGATATGGATAACAGGCTACATTAGACTATACAGTATATGGACAGCAGGCTACATTAGACTATACAGTATATGGACAGCAGCAGTCAATACAGCAGACTATGGTGATGATGATACTGATTCCTCTGCTAACTAATGCTACTACTAGTACTGTACACAAGGGTCAACAGTGTAACATAATATGATAGTGACATGTTGTAATACTACAGACATCAGTGTTTGTGTGATTAAATGTGACTTTGGCAAGTAGTAGCCAGTGTTGTGTTTCACCATTCTATCTGATGTATTGTCAGTTTGTAATGTTGTTATTAG
>NW_019943254.1:19325-24923 GCF_002910315.2 Salvelinus sp. IW2-2015 | reverse complement strand
ACAGAGGAGAATATTACTGTGAGGCCCAGAATGGAAGAGGATCTATGAACTCTACAGCTCTGATGATCATTGTAGCAGGTAAAGTTACATCTTCAATACAAATTGACAGGTTTCAAGCTGATCTTAATCATTGTGTTTTGACTGATTACACTTTGGTTTATAATTATGTGTTGGCTTATGATGTCACAAGTATTATAAGATCCCAAAATAGTAAAACTTATTGTGTTGATATTCTATAATGTGTTAGATTTTAGATTATAAGAACATGCCATGTTTTCATAGCATCCATATTTTATTACAGGGAAACAAACATCAGTTCTGACTGCAGCTGTAGGAATCACAGTTGTTGTTCTGGTTCTCATCCTCTGTCTCTCTGGACTCATGTGGTTCAGGTGAGTGAGATTGCATATTTTTTTATATAATTTCACTTTAGTCATTGTAAATTAGAATTTGTTCTTAACTGACTTGCCTGGTTAAATAAAGGTAAAAAAATAAAGAAAAGTAACTTAATTTATTAATTGATTGATATCTTCATACATTAATTAATGTACAACAGGAAGAAGGTCTCCACATCCACCTCCAACACGAGAGACACAGCAGACGATGGACAGGTGAGTCTGTTGGAATCAGAAGATGACTCTGTATGCTTTGTGGAACATTTCCACTCCTCATGTTGTCTGACCTCTCACCCCATCAGGGAGACTCTAGTCCAGTGTATGACAACATCTCAGGCATGGCCATGACCTCTACTGCAGCACAGACAGCAGCCACAGACGACCAGGATGATGTTCACTATGCCAGCGTCCACTTCTCTCGCTCCAAAAACCAGGAAGTGCCTCTGTACTCCACCGTCCAGCTGCATCAACCACAGAAACAGGACCAAGATGTCCAATACGCTGCTGTGAAATTCAACCTCCCCAGTTCTGCCACCCAGTGAGCCTATTCTGCCAATACAACAACATAGAGTCAATACTAGAACATTGTGAACACACAGCATTAAAGGAGAAGTTTGCTTGTTAACAACCAAATCTGGATGGGGGATGGGGTGGGGTTTGGAAAGTTGAATCTCATTTACTGCATTTCTACACAATTAAAACACTTTTAAATGGTATTTGGAAAACAGAAAAAAACAAGCAAAAATGACCCCAGCCATTATCACCTTGGCTGCTGTAGGTTAATTCACCTCAGTCCATCTACCAATAGATAGCCTATTAGCTATTCAGTTGTAATGTTATACATCTGAAAGGGAGGAAATATGGGAATGATTCACACTGACACACTAATCACAGAAGAAACAAAAACATGTGACATTTCTAGCACTGTATTGTTTGCGTGTTGATAGTATTATAATGTAGGACTATAGGGAATATGTGCATGTTCATTTATAGGGAAGATAGGTCCTGTGGAGATGTTCATATTGAAACATTAACTTTTTATGTTCCTAAAGTGTTTGATTAGATTAGTACAGATTTTCTCAGGGGACCCCACATGCGGCCCCGACCCCTAGTTTGGGAACCACTGTAAAAACCTCTCTCTCTGTTCAGAGTTTGTTTTGATATTTTAACCTGCGTGTCGTGATCGCTTCAATGTTACTGCAATAGAAATGTCTGCTGGCAGCTATGCCCCCGACCTGACTGACATGTCTATGAGCGACTACTTACCAGTTTGTGCATCATTCTCAGAGAGGGATTTGTTTTGTTTGGTGGATGTCTGTAGACGTGGCAGGAGTTGTGAGATAGATTTTAAAAATGCCTTTTGTTCGTCATCTCGCAAACAGATTGTCAGCAGAGCTATCTRCTAGTTGGGGTATTTCGTTTCACGTCGCCCTCGGCCTGTTCAGCGAGAAGGGGAATTAGTCGTTTGAGAGAATGGTGAATGTGTTGCTGAAAAGCAATTTTCAAAGCAGGCAAACATTAGCAGRCAAACAGGCAAACATAACGAACAAATCACAGTTCATGATTCCAATCGTTCGCTAAGCGGCGGGAGCGATTAGTCAGATCAAGAAAAATAAGCTTTGAACAACGCTGGGAGAAACATTTAGATGTTGATGCATAATTAATTGTCTTTATTGTGTACAGTATATGTATTAGGCTATTATTATTATTTTTAAAATAGACATTCGGTGTCCTCATATGTAGTTAGGGCCATGTGCTCATTGGAGGAGTAGACAATGATGATGTCATCAGTAATGCATATTCTGCATAAAGGTAATTCATGCCTCAACACCAGAAACAGGACGAGGATGTGCAATAAGCTGCTGTGAAATGTAACCGCCTCACTGCTGCCCCCAAGTGACCATATTCTGCAATAAGGTCATTCATATGCTGCTGCTTATTGTAGGAGATGTCATCAATATGCAAAACAGTTGACCCCTAGTGACTACTAGTGATGTCATTTCCTTAATCTACCAACCCAACTCAAGACAATTACCATGACATGACTATAATGAGGGAGTGATGAGTTCCAAATGGCACTCTATTCCCTATTTAGTGCACTACATTTGACCGAGCCCTATCGGCCCTGGTCAAACGTAGTGCACTATAAAGGGTATAGGGTTCCATTTGGGACTCAGTTTTTGCTTCATTCTGTTTCTCTCTCCTCAGACCAGCAGCAGTACAAGCAGCTGAGGTGGATCCCTCTGAGATCTACAGTACAGTCAACAAACCCAGATCCAAGAAGACCTGAACACAACAAACCCAGAACCAGGGAGACCTGAACACAACAAACCCAGAAACAAGAAGACATGAACAGAACAAGTTTGACAAAAACCTTGTATATCTGGACCTGTAAATTCAAACTAAGTGACATAAGGCCTGAGGGGGTGTGGAATATTGGCCAATGTAAACCAGTAGGTTCGAGGCCTGAATGCTGATTTGCTGAAAGGTGTGGTTTATCAGTATGACATAAAATGATTATTTACTGGTCTACTTATGTTGGTCACCAGTTTCTAGTAACAATATGGCACATCGGGGGTTTGTGGTATGTGGCCAATATACCACGGCTAAGGGCTGTATCCAAGTACTCAGTGTTGCGTTGTGCATAAGAACAGCCCTTAGCCATGGTATATTGGCCATATACCACACCTCCTCAGGCCTTTTTACTTAAGTTGAAAATAGCAATAACAAACTTTAAGGGTTTGTGGTATATGGACAATATACTGTACCACGGCTAAGGGCTGTTCTTGAGTGAATATGCCGTGGTATATTGACCATATACTGCAAACCCCTGAGGTACCTTATTGCTATTATAAACTGGTTACCAACATAAATTGAACAGTAAACAAGTATTTTTGCGTCATACCCGTGGTATATTGTCTGATATACAGTATACACTTCTGAAATGCTGTTTCAGCCAATCAGCATCCAGGACCCAAACCACCCAGTTTATAATAGTATATAATAATATGTTCCATCCAGCAGACACTTTTATCCAAATTCACTCAGTCATTACAGTCATGTTCGAATACATTTCTCGTATGGGTCCTATCCCAGCAGTGTCACGCTCGTTAAAATGGACGGTCCAAGGCGCAGTGTGAGTTGGGTTCCACATATTTATTTGTAGTGAAACTTAAACCAAAAACAATAAATATACATGAACTATATGGTGCTGAATGAACTCACACAAAACAATATGCCACAAAGCAGGTGGAAACAGGGAACCATTACGTATGATCCCCAATTAGAGACAACGAACATCAGCTGACTCTAATTTGGAACCATACTAAGAGCACCAACATAGAAATGAAAAGACTAGAACACCCCCTAGTCATGCCCTGACCTACAACAHCATAGAGAACCAAGGGCTCTCTATGGTCAGGGCGTGACAAGCAGGAATACAACCCGTGAGCCATGCTGTACAAACTGAGTCACACAGGACTACTGTATTCACACTTAGAGTAGGAGTGCTGATCTAGGGTCAGTTCTGCCTTTTAATATATGATGAGTAAGTAGGACCTTAACATAAAAAAAAGTTAAATTGTAAACATTTCTAATTACAATATATTTTTCGCAAAATGTTGTATTTCTGAAGTAGGCAACCTCAAGGTCCAGTTATATTTTACAGCTATATATGTTGTTATGTTATATGTCTGAAACAATCATCAGACTTGTGAGACTATATGCTGTATGAAGGCTAAGAAGAAGAAAGTAATTCTATCTGTTTCTATTATATTGTATTACTTCATATTGTACTGTTAGATTATACACGTAGTAGAAGTTTGGTATATTTTTTTGTTTTTATGTCCAGGAAAGAGTTCTGCTTGATGCAAGGTTTCTTATTGCTTTTATCAAATGTTTTTTTTTGTAAGCTAGTGTGTGAAGTGTGACTTTTTTAAAGAATAAACTTCATCGTCATTGTTTTCACCTTGTTATAACAGTATCTTCAATGGAGACAAAATGGAAAGCTTTCAAAATCACACTCTTGTACATACAGTAACTACAAATAATACATTTACATTGGTTTGTATAGCAATAGTGGTTAATTCACCTCCATCACCATCATCATGAATGCACAAAATATACACAGACACTTTCAGAAGGTGCAATAGGCGGCAGGTAGCCTAGTGGTTAGAGCGTTGGACTAGTAACCGAGAGGTTGAAAGATCGAATCCCTGAACTGACAAGATAAAAATATAATGTACTACCCCTGACAAGGCAGTTAACCCACTGTTCCTAGGCTGTTGTTGAAATTAAGAATTTGTTCATAAGTTCTTAACTGACTTGCCTAGTTAAACAAAGGTAATAAAAAAAATGTATGGCACCTAGACACACAACCAGTTACATTAAATATTATTCATTGTCATTTTTAAAACACACAGACACAATATGACATAACATGGATGTTTGGAGAGTGGAGGGTAATTCAGTCAGCGAGGGCATTCCATTCCAGAACACTGAGAGATGGAACATTACGGAATGTTCAGTCATTGATAATAATGCATCTCACAGTTAACAAGATCAGACCTGACAGTGAGATTATTGCTTGATTTAAAGGCTTTTGTTCTTCGAAGAATAACAGTCCACCATTTTGTCCAACTAGTAGAATATAGAATATATAGAATATAATACATCATTGTTTAGTGAGAATGTGATGTCATATAGAATGAGTGCTATGGTCTCCAACATGGCGTGGCTCTTGACCCCCTAACTGGTGTCCAACCTTCCCAGGTAGGTGTCTCTCTTTGGGGACAGAGAGTGCCTAGGGGTGGAGGGGAGATTGGAGATCCCTTTTACGCCCCTGACAGCACCACTGAGTGTTTTTGGGATAGAGCTTGGGGCAATGGGGGTAAATATGTGTCCCTTCTGTTAGGCCACACCCACAGGGAGTGCCACTAAATTACTTTGTCGAACAGATGCATGGACTGCATGATGTTCTACTCCTGGACGGGAGGCAGGAAGGGACAAAAAGCACAAAGGGTAAGAAGCAATTGGAGAGAAGTTCCAAGCAGGTCCAAGTAACTGTCCAATGAAAATCTCACTTTTAAAACCTTATATTAAAGTAAATATTATGCACTATATACTGGATGTATACACACATTAAAATAGCCTGTTATCCATATATAGTCTAATGTAGCCTGTTATCTATATATTCTAATGTAGC